>NC_141783.1:14053940-14210734 GCF_054643075.1 Acanthaster planci
GAGCGGAGATCAATGGTACTCGTGGGTGAGAACCACTGTGCCGTTGCGCGTTACGTGCTTTATGTGAGCGTTTTCGAAACGAGTGAAGTCGGTTAGACTTCAGTTTCGCTGGTTGCAGTCAGAACATGAAGTGTCGCTGTGCGTGTACGCAGGTCGGAATCTCGTACGCCGAATAGTTGCGCGCGCACACTGTACGAACTGCACTGGAAAACGGCTGAAAACAGTCCACAACAGTGGCAAGAATTAATGTTACGTCCGACTATATTTTCCCGTTTTTGACTTTGGTGGTGATGAGCCGAATTTCTTATCCCGCCAGCTGTGGAGATAAGGACGCATAGGAGTTAAAGACGTGAAATTGTCTCCTTGGAAAAGGTAGAATTGTTGAAAATTTTAGTTATAATGTTTTTCGCCAATTTTTGCCTTCCATTTCCTGGACTCCCTCCGTAACGTACGTAGTGCGGCAGTCCACCTGGGATACGTTTGCTTGTACACGTATATGTCAGTGTATGAACATTTTACAACGGTGTTACGTCTGGGTGTGCGCACGTATTTATGCGTGTGTACACGTACATGTACATTGTAAGCGTGTAGCGTTGTGCAGGCGTGGCATGCTAATGTGGACCTCTGACAAAACAAGTCCACGTATGTAGGGTGCGATGGCGTTGTGTGGACTCGCACACGCGTCCACACACTGCTTTCCCCTGTCTGAAAAACAGTTTCAGAGGCATTTTGGGGTCAAGGTTATCCGTAGCAAAATGAAGAGGAACTTTCCACGATCAAAAATCCAGCTCGATGGAGTTATCCTCGTTGGAGAGAAAGGAGCATTTTCCTCGGGTTCCCTTATTAAGGAGAACAAAGGAATGTCCACACTTTGTATGTAAAACAGGTCTGTGTGTCTTCACCCATAAAGTAAGACATTGTGCTGCAAATCTGATTGACACTTGTGCTGTTGCACCCAGTTTAAACATTACCTCCAACATAAAGTGCAAGATTTGTATTTAATGATAATTTGTATAGTGGCTTTTTTGTGTCTCAGGAGAACTTGGACCATTTTTGCCATGTCTGCTGGATCTTAGGACACAGCTGGTGACGGTTCTGTTTAAAACAGTTAGACCTAGGGGGCAAGTGGAGACTCGACCAAACCTGTCGAGGCTGCTGGGTTAGCTCAAAATAGGCCTAAATGAAAATGACTGGAGACCATGTCCACTTAAAGATCTGCCAACCTTGCCGTACTCCTTCCTGAGGTCAGAAGCCTTCAGTTCATTTAAATTTTTAATCTAGCGTATTGTGTGGTAATGCCTGACCTCAGGAAGGAGTTTCCAAAACTTAGTCTTTATGTTACAATCATACGTAAAACCAAGACTTGTATAAATTTATGTAATGCCACTAGGAAACTTAACTGTCACTCCAAGGATCTTTTCATAACTCAACAAATAAACCAGATAACAGCCCAGTGGGTCTGTTTTTGTGTCTGGACATCAGCCCTGCTGCTCCCTGACCTTGGCATAAACATCCCACCCAGTTGATCAGACACTTGGCAATCAACTTTATCTAGTTTGGTCCCCTATTTGGATGTACTACATTGGTTCACTCTATTGTCAATATGTGTGCAGTGAAATATTTTGGCTGCAGGGCACTGCGATCTTGTCAGGTGTTGTGATTTGGTCTGTTCACAGCATGCCTTCACTATTTCCAAGCAGGTGTTGAACATACCTGTATGTATTTGGACCTTGTTTGTATTTATAAGGGTCATTCCATGAGGTTGGGGCACAATTTGTGATGGTGTCAATTGTTACATGGGTTCCATAAAAGTGAACAGCTATTTCCCTGCCTGTGGATTCCAAATTGACATTGGTATACATCTTGCAAGGCTGAATACAGAGGTGTGTGTTATTTTTACAGAGTAAATGACCTACTCTACAGGTCATGACAGGTTGTAAAACTTACCCATGTAACAAGGACACCGTCACCCCAACCTCATGGAATGACCCATAACCTATAGAACAAGAAAGTTCTAAACTTTTGGACTCGCCGAGTAAGTAATGATGAATTCATGTTTAATAACTGCAGGTTTAATTGTGCAGAAAGAGAGCAGGGTTTTTGAGGGTTGGGGTAAGGGGGTTGGGGGAGATTGGGGTAAGGGGGTTGGGGAAGATTGGGGTAAGGGGGTTGGGGAAGATTGGGGTAAGGGGGTTGGGGAGATTGGGGTAAGGGGGTTGGGGAAGATTGGGGTAAGGGGGTTGGGGAAGATTGGGGTAAGGGGGTTGGGGAAGATTGGGGTAAGGGGGTTGGGGAAGATTGGGGTAAGGGGGTTGGGGGAGATTGGGGTAAGGGGATTGGGGAAGATTGGGGTAAGGAAGTTGGGGAAGATTGGGGTAAGGGGGTTGGGGAAGATTGGGGTAAGGGGGTTGGGGGAGATTGGGGTAAGGGGGTTGGGGGAGATTGGGGTAAGGGGGTTGGGGAGAGTTGTGAGATGCTGAACATGATGCTACATGATGACAGAAAGATAGTTTTCATGTTAACAGGAACTGTTTTTATAGCCATTCACATTTCCCACCCAATAACATGTCACTGATTGATCTTAATTTCTATCGAATTTATGAAACTCACTTTGAACGATATTTCAAAAACATTAATAGCATCGTTTCAACATACATGTACATCGAGCTAAAGCAGTGAGTTTGTGAGGGAATTATTCATAATTTTGCTTCATTTTCCCATGCTGTTTTTAATCAAGTCCAGCTCCAAGTAAGTATTCATCTCCTTTGTCACAACTGAAGAAAGTTACAACTATTAATTTCTTCCCAAGTTTCCTCCTTTCGCATCTTCTCCCCGTGCTTGCTTTCCAGTCAGCTTCTCTTGCAAAGCCAGTTGCAGAGGTTACCCAATCTCAAAGTGTCTCTAAATGATGTGCTTGCGAGTGCTCTACGTCTTTGTCTCTTGCCTGTCTCTTTTGGTGGCGCTGGTAACCCTGTGGGCCATCCAACATTTCATGTATGTCGGTGATGACCGACTCCAGCAGCTAGGTGTGGTGGCTAGGACAAGGGACAATGCCGGTGTGTTTCAGAGCAAGAAATTAGGGAAATTCATCCGCCTGGAGAAATGGACGAAGGCTACGCTGAGGTGTAGCACCGTCTGTAGCAAGTAGGTGGCTCATTTTTCTTTTCCTTTGTTGGGGGGGACACTGGCCGATCCATTTTGACTGTTTAGGTCAGGGTTTGGGAAATGACTCCTGGGTATTGGCATGATGCTACAAGCATCTGCGAGATGAGGCACTTGATTGTACTCATGAAAATAATTCCACACAAAAGAAGCTAAAAGCTCTGTTGGGGTTGATGTAGACCAAATTTGATCTCACTTCAATAAAAAACTGATCAACTGAGGTAATAAACTTACCAGTTTGCCTCAATAAAACCTTGTAATCTTTGTGTCATCTCTCTTCACTGACCCATTCACAGTTAACAGGTTAACGTATTATTCTGTGTCATTTCTGTAGGCGATCAGGAGGCACCTGCGTCCCTCTTGACTTGGCTGTTTTCGTCTATCGAGATGAAATCCCAGCAAAAGAGCACACCTACAACCGTATGTATCCTGCGGTACGAGTCCCAGCAATGAGAGAAACCAAATTTCTCACCAAAAAACTGAACACTGAGCGGTGCTACATGAAGGATCATTTTCCAGACATGAGGCTGATCGAGCAGCAGAGGCGTTGCGCTGTCGTGGGGAATGGTGGCATCCTCGTCGGCAGCGGATGCGGCGCAGAGATCGACTCCCACGACTTCGTTGTCCGCTCTAACCTGCCACCGTTACAGGGCTATGAAAAAGACGTTGGCAGAACGGCCAACCTGTCAGCATTCAACACCATGACGTTGATGAATTTCACTGCCGGACTAGCTCCCAATGCCACCAATAAAACACTAGACCTTTTGGGGCAATATTTGCGATACCTATCGACTCTGGATGAGACAATATTGTGGTATCTGAAGACTTTGCGGGAGCCGTATGATGAAATGTTTCGTCTAGTCACGCAGTATCTGAAGTCCACCAGCAAACATACAAAGATTCATTATGCATACAGTTGGAAGCCCATACATGTGGAGAAGTAAGTTGTTAGTTTATCAGTTGATACAGTTTGTAGGTTGGTCAGCGAGGTAACTGACTGTTAGTTACAAACTGACGACTATAGACATGTTACCATGGAGAAAGGAAATGAATGGCTTGAAAAAGAAAACTTAACTGATTTCAATGCCATTACCCTGTTGACCAAAGTAAAGAGAAACTGCGTTTAACCTACACTGACACTACCTGAAGTACACAAATGTCATTGTTTTTTTCCCTCTACCAGGGAGTGGGCGTTGAAAGGTACGGGGACACTTGGCTTCGACATTTTCGCCGTGGCTAGGACCTTCTGTGATAACATCACCCTGTATGGCTTCTTCCCGTTCCATGAGGATCAAGATGGAAGAAAAATACCTCATCATTACTATGAAGATGTCGTGGAGTTTTCTTACAATGGAACAGTTCACAACTTCTTACTTGAGTATCAGAAGTTAAAGGAACTGGATGCGAGGGGGGAAGTGCGACTGGTGACAAGAGCTTGCAGTGCATGAACAACATTGGCACGCTTTTGACGCTAACTTCAAGGCATTCTTTCACCTTGCTTTTTATTTGAACTTAACAGGTTTCCACTTTCACCTTGCATATTTCCGTAACACTTGTTTTATAAAATCGTGACACCATACACCACAGTGCTGATACCTTACACAGTCTAAGTATAATAATACCAATGGAAACAGACATCCTGTGCCAAATTTTGAACGAGGTTGTCAGTCTCCATCTGAAAGTGATTTGGGGGAAGTGAAGAACACTGACAGCATGGAAGAATCCTGCACAGATTAATTAGACCGATCCAGTAAGCCCCCGCCCACTGCTCACATGGGCACTTTGCATGTGCTCTTGTCTAGTGCCACACTACATGTTCCAGCCGTGTATCATACACACGCACACGCAAGGGTTAATGGATCAGTCTATTCATCACATTTCTTGCAGCGACAATGTGCCACGTAACTTTGACCCAAAAAAAAAAAAACCACGAGGCAAAATGTCTGTGCCGAATCGTAGGATGGCAAGTTGTTATTCGCTTGTGTTCTAAACTTTGCCAAACTGGAGGCCATCCAGTTGCCATATTTGTTCAAACTGGTGCTATTTGCTCAACTTTTCACTAAAGGATCAATATATTTACGTTTTCAAATGAACAAACAACGTACTGTACCATCACTCATTCCAATATAGGGGTTCAATGCTGGACGAACATCACAACTTGACAAAGATACAACCATATTGTGAGGCACTGTTGAAAGTCTGACAATCCACAAATGAAGACACTCATATGACAAAATCGACCAGTCTCAGCTCCAACCATGCAAAAATTGAACCATGAAGGCAACACACTGATTATTTGTGTGCCAGTCAATGGTCTGGGCCCAAATTACACAGAGCCACCAAAACCCCTGTAAATGTTTGCAGTGAAGGAAAAAAAAAAAACCTAAATCTGCTGCTCCTCTAAACTTCGGCCTACAGAACTTGATGTCTGGCACATTGCCTTTCACTGGCTTTCTGTCTTCCGTTGGGAACAACTTGGCAGCTCTACACACTGGGTCATCTAGTATTTGAGTCTGGTTATTTTTTAAAACTTGCCCAATTAAGCCACAATATAAACAGCAGCATTTATATGTATTCCTTTGTCAAAGAAATGGAAGACCATATTATGCTTATGGTGTGTGACAAAGTGCAGCTTAGTTACCACATTGACATTTGTGCACATTTTCAGCCTATTGGCTGCAGTCGACGCTTTTATACCCAGTGCATCCAAGAAATACAACTGCTTAAATTTGCTTCCAAGAATCATGAGAAAAAACTTGAAATTTGAATTCTACGGTGGTTAATGAAGTTGAATGTAGAAAAAACTGGACAATCTCTCAAAACGCGTGCAAAGTTGACTTGAGTCAAGCTTCTATTGGTTATTAGTTGATGAGTATGGAATCGTACACCCCCAACCAACAGAATCTGTCCCAGCAGTAGTTGGGACTATCCCATCTTGGGTGCTGTAGTTGGGCTGATGCAACTGTGGCACGGTGCTGCTTGTTTATATTATGAGATTTTATTTCTGCTTTTTTTTTCTGCAGAATGACTGATAAATTGTAGCTTATAAGTTTAAAACAGTGTACAGAAATGATTGTCACTGACTTACTTTTGTTCAGAAGAAGATTTCAGCTCTGAACCTAGGAGTGGTAATACGCACAATCATTATACAGAATGCATTTTCTTGCATCGAGCCAGAGTGAAAAACAGTTCCATGGATGAGACCATCTTTTCATAAGCCAATTTTGAATTTTCAAATTGCCAAATATAGAATTTAGACAAATTTGTGACCGCTTCCAGTGTTTTATATACTTGATTATAATGTACCTCAGTAACGTGCTTTGTCAGCTTACTGTCAATATGAATGTCCGAGTTAATAAAAGGGTCTGTGTGCTGGATCACCCATTTTGAGTATTTTGCAGAAGTGAATTCATCGCTCGTCATGAAATGTGAGTGAAATCACCCAAATAGGAAGGGGAGGATATGATTACTTTGCTGGGGTTGTAAAAGGGGCATTGATCTTGATGAAAGGGCACAAAGCACCCTCCAGATTCTGTTACATTACAGTTGTGGAAACAACAATGAAGTATACATAAGCAACACTACTAACCTACATGTCCAGTGTTGCATTTTTTTTGGGGGGGGGAGACAGAGATAAAAAGCGGCGAGGTTTGGTCAGACAATTCTTAGCCCTTCTTAGAAAATACAAAAAAAAAAAGTTTAAAGAAAACTTGGTAATTCTCTACATATTCACGATAACAATTCCGACAATCTGCCGGGAAATTATAATATTCATTACCTGCTACTTAATAGTAGTATTTTTAAAAGCCACTAGCTTCTGTAATGCTACAACGTATTTCTTTTTCCCTGCAGAGGACTGTTGATATCACACACATTATAATATTCAAGTAATCAAACGAGTATAATTGCATCCGTGTACGTGAGAGAAACCAAGAAAAAGACCATTGATGAGATAATGCACTTTCCCAGAACTGTTCGCCCTCTTCCAGCCAAAGCACTGCCCCTCACTCAAGGGGAACACTTGGCGGGGATTAGCAGTGTTGATACAATTTGCTAAACCCAGCACGTTTTGAGGAACATATTTCTTTGAGGGTTATCACAGGACTCAAGTGGAAATTTCTACCATTGAAAGGGAGGCGGTGAAATGACTCCTGCCTTTGTGTTAATATAGCAAGGTGTGTACCCTAGTTTGAATTTAAAAAAATTTGGCAAGAGCCAAATTGCACATTTCACTGGTGTCACTGTTACCTTTTTTCCCTTCTTCATCATCAAAGAGAAGAAACTAATACTTTCAGGTTGCTCTGCGCATTTCCAGAATATCTGGGACTATCAACCAACTCTCATAAATAAGACAAAAGGTTGGAATTACCACAAATGTGCAAGTCGTGAAAGCCTTTGCAAACGTGCTTAAAACCACCTGTTTTTACTGCGTTGAAACTGTTTTTTTAGGGGGTATGGAAATTTTTGAAGCAAATGTAGTCTACTTGGCCATATTTTCCTGTGGTAAAATACACTGGAAATATGATCACAAAAGTTTGGTAGCTAATACATGTAATGTTCTAACTGTGTACAGCAACATGGCCACCTACATGCTTGAGATAGAGCACACAGCAATGTAACAGAATACAACATGGCAACTACGGGTCTCGATAAATTGTAGGTATTGGGAAACCATACTAAGTATAGAAAACCTTTTTGTTTGGCTGGCAATTGCAGACCATGGCGGAATTAACAGAGGGTTGGGAATAATAAATGCTAATGCATATTTTTACGTACCAAAGCTTGAGTGGCAAGCACAAATAGAAGAAAGGTCTGTGTGTTACTGAGTACGGCACCTATGGGCGGTAAATATGGAATAGGCATATAGTTGGCATTGAGAACCACACTAATATTAAACAGTAACCAGCCCCTGGGTGGCCTCTTCTATGCTAGAGGTGAAGAATTTCAGTTGCACTGACTTGTTGGTACTTTGGAACAAGCTGGTATAACTGTCCATCAAACGTCATTCGTACTCTAAGATGCGCTTGTGGTAAAACAGTAAATACCTGAAATGACAGGGACACAAATGATAGCAGCAGCTTATCTGCAAGTAATATAATGTTATTATCTATACTACAACTGGCACTTTGGATGCAGTGAAACAAATATAAGGTAAAGTGCCTTGCCTATGGACACTTGCAGTGTGTCCCCTGATGGGACTCGAACTTCCGCTCAGACTTCAGCCTCAATTATGGACTCAAAGCAAAATGTTCCCTCAACAGCGACAAAAGAGACACGACAGAAACCGGAATGAAACTGCCACTTATTCTCAGCACCAACGATTGGATGCCGTGTATTTGTGCACATCCAGATGAAATCTGGTCATGCATACTTTTATGCACAGATGAGATGTGCCATGCACTAAAGGCTCTTGTGCGTACGCACCACGGCATTATCTATGTACATTATTGTACAACTGCTACCTAGAGTCAATGGAAACACAAGCCAGACCCTGTAATCGTCCAGCCAGAATAATCTGATTCTGATGGGGCTGTGGTACTTTCCTCGCCTTCCATCTCGTTGACCCAAGTTCGAATCCCACCTAGGCCGACTGGGCTTTCAGTCCCTGCCTGAATTCATGGGTTTCCCTGCCGTATCAATCTAGAATTGTCATCCCATCTCTGAAACTGAACATTTCTACATTGTCTTCTCCCTGGGCTACAGGGCCCGTGTACATTTGAGCAACCCTTGGTTCATTACCAGGAGAAAACAATTAAAATGGAATAAATAAATAGATACATTTAACGGAACAGTCCATCATTTGCAATTATCCAAAAGGTACCTGACCAAAATATTGTTGAAAAGCATATTTGGTTTAAAGTTACAGCACTAAAATCCCTGTGAAATTATTCTTCTAGCAAGCTGTCATTTTGAAGAAAACAATGAACGAAGGCCATTTCCAAAGATGCAACAAAAGACGTACATTTTGAAAATTACCATTAGAAGTGCGCGCAAGCTTTCACACGACATAAATGTGTGTGTGGTTACTATAATTTGTCAGTTTAGTGACATCATGTAGCTACATTCAAATGAATGTGAGAACATGTCCCAGACACCAAATTCAGGCACAATTCAAAACGTGATGCAGAAAACTCAATCCGAAATCAAAATCCTACAATACTGTTTTTCTCGGAATAAACAGAACTCACCGAGCTGCACCTTCACCAAGTTTGTTCTTTAGACACCCTTCTTTAGATTTTGGGTTATTTTGTTACTTCAGACAAACAACAATGCAAAAAAGAAAAATGATGGACTGCACCTTTTTATTGGCTAAGCTGTGCAAAAAAAGGATTTCATAAGTTTGATCTCTAACTCTTGTAATCCTTACTCACCCTTCACTATGTAGTACATCTTGCACGCTGGATTTGGTAATCAGGGCATCATCACATTTGAACCACTGGTCCTTGTGCTGTCGGACAAAACATGTGTAGTGACCCGTCTCAATCGTACCGTGGTGGTTGACGACGGCAAACAGCGAGTATCTGGTGGGAGACCCAAAAAGAGAAGAGAGGATCAGCAGATTTTTTTTTTTCAGGAAGGTCTGACAATCCAGCGATCCATCGACAGTCACTAATCATCCCCGTAAATGTTAAAAGGACAAGGACAACTGGAGACCGTGAAGAGAGAAACAGGAGAATGGCTGTGTCCAAACGTTATGGCTGTGGCTCCAAATAGCACAGGCACTTATGGAAGACAATGGTCTAGTGGCTTGAGCCACTTCTCAAAGACATGAATGCACTGGCGGTAGACGCAGGGGACCAGTGCCCCCCACTGTTTCAAGCCCACCCCTTTTTTGCAGGTCCTATGATTGGATGGGGGTTAATGGATTGACCTATTTATGGCTGATGCCTGACGGTCTAGCGACTGCCCCCCCCGACTTTGAAAATCATACCGCTGTTGCATGTATGTTACTTCCAGCAGTAACTAATGATTCAGATATGGCCTGTGTTATAATGGCCAGATACAATGCAGGAAACACGGATGGTAAAAGGGGTATTTCAGATTGACCTATCATAAAGACAATACGTAAAAAAAATCACAAAGATTAAAAATCCATCCATAGAACACAGACGGAAAAAAAAAAAGAACGACAATAAACAGGAGGGGAGTATGTGTAAAATATGTTTGCAGTTTTGATGCTCAAATAATTTTGTCAGAGCACGTGTGGTTGGTCGACTCACTTGTTCTCTGAGGTAGATAGTAAGGTACTGGAGTGTGACTGGTTCTTAATGCCGTTGGCTCGCCGATGTGAGGAGACGTATGGCGTCATGTCCAGCTCATGGGGAAAGGCGATAAAGGTGGAAATCTTCTTTCGGAATCGGTTGGAGTGTTCAAATCTCTGTAAATGAACAGATCGGCAGAAAATGCCACTTTATGCATATATAGCATGAGTTCAATCGTTTCACTTTTAAACAAAAAATAAGAGCACATTCCTTGTAAATTTCTGCAATGACTAAAGTACCCTCTTTCTTCTTAGTTTCTTTAATTCTTAACTTGAAAATTTGAGATTTATGAAAAGCTGTCACATAATGAAAATGTTAATTTCGGAAAACATGGCTTTTAACTCTGGTGTTTCAAATGGATTCATTTCAAACTTTAATATCTATAATCTTTTCTTACGAGTTCAGTTTCACCTTACTAACCTTAAATAGGAACATGTTCCAACACGAGTACCAAGTTATAATGCAGCCTTGTAGCAAAGCATGATTACTATTAATTGTGCTGCTTCAGATATAAGTTGGCCAGTACCTTAAGATGGAAGCATGCTACAAGAGGAAGCTTTTTCATGGTGAGCTGTTTGGTGGACTCTTGGTAACTATGGCAACGGCTACATTTGATCTTTGAGTTGGTGCCTAGATGTTCTGGTCTTGTGAACCTGTGGGTACAAAAGAGAAAATCTATTTGGACTGAAGCAATATCCAATTTAGATAAAGGAAACTGTTGAAAGCTACTCAATTATAGTCAGCATTGGGACAATTCACGCTTATTTGGCGTGCATTTAAATAACACATACCAACTCTACGATTTTGGTCACTGATGTTCTGTTTGATTTAGGGAGCAGTTCTATCAAGAAAAATGGTACTTTTGCATACAAACACTGTACATGAAGGTTTAAAGGCCCCTCAAAGGAAATCTTGAAAAGTGTAGTACGGAAAAGTGCCTACTCTTAACACATGCTGAGAAAAAGACCGGCGGCGGTGTGTGTGTCCAAATCTGGCTTTTGCCTCTGTCTTTTGCATTGTCAGTGGCAGATTTGGGAGAGGGGGGCACACCGGGTGAGCATGCAACCCCCCCCACTAACTGCCTCCATGACAATGAATCTTAAATGATTCCATTTTAAATGATCTGTGGCTCCACAGTGTATGCTCGCATCTGACCCTCCAAGTTTACATCCCCCCTTTCTGAAATCCGTGGGTCCACCCTTGTTTGTGGTTCAATTAGACCACTGCGAAAAGACCCTTCAACTGAATGCAGCCCCATGCAAACTCACCGTAGCATCGGAATATCTGACATGAAGCTAGCGTTTGAGTAGTTCCACTTCGTCGGCAGACAATAAATGTTTGAAACTAATTCTCAAGTTCGAGGCAAAGCCAAAGACACAGATGGAGCGTTCTAAACAAGAATCGAAACGTTCTGAGTGTTCAGATCCTTCCTTGGAGAAAAGACACACTACCTTCTCAGACAGTCATCTAGTGAGGTAGGGACATCCTCAAAACCCGTCGGAGACAACAGACCAGAGTCTCCATTATTGACACTACCGCTACTAGTACTGGAACCTGCGAAAGGCAGAGGAACAAAAAGTCAAATCAAAAGCTCTGGATGTTACTGATTCAAATCTTACCGCAGAGCAATATGAGGCCTATTGGCAGGTACTGTTGCACTGCGTCTTAGATACTGAGTTTTAATGGGCCATTCTCTTATTGCCTACAGTCCGTATGGGCAACCAAAGTTTGTACCAATGACCCATTGGTTGGCGAAAGGTTTGGACTCAGCCAAATCGACAAATAAATCTCTGGTGCCTACTCACCTGAGGAGTTGCTGTCGACTGAGAGGTCAGCATTAGGAATCGGGGCAGAGGATGAAGAAGATGACGAATGACTACCTGAGGGACCCAGATCCAAGGAGATGTCCCAGAAGGGGTCGACAGTGGTCGATACACCCCTGTCACAACAATCAGAACGATGGCATCTTATGCTGAAAGAGCCTGCTCACAAATTTGTCAACGGCGACGGTGATGCGCTCGTGGAAATCACAAGCATCCCCGTTTTGACTTTAAACGAAATTTTTCATCCAAAACCAGAAACAGCTATAAAAAGACTAATCAAACCGACACCCTTTTATCAAAGTGCTTGTGCTTACTCCAAATTTCCTGTTTGTGGGGATTCTGGGGATGGGGGGGGTGGTTGGGGGAGAGAATGAACACTAACTTGCACGACTGGCAGGTTACGTCTGACTGCAGCCCTCCCGTGAAGATTTGGTCAATGATGCAGTTGCAAGGATGAGGATTGTTGCCAGAGACACCATTGTGGCCTAAAAATAAACACAAGGATACAAGAAGGAAATACCAATGGACCTTTCCCATGAAATGTGCAAATTAGACAGGCGCATGCGTGCTACTACCACTGGATGGCAAGCGCAGCCGTCATCACCGTCGGCAGTGTAGGAGAGCTGCTCCAACCATAGCCTGGCGCGATGAAGGTCAATAAAACCGTATCATGGCCTTTGTCCGATATTTCAGCACGTCTTTCTTGAAACTCGAAAGTTTTTCGGTACCCCGAGATTGGAAAGTAACAATTCCTTGCCTTTAAGTTTGGCACTCATGCCAAACTATACCAGAGCAGAAACGGTGTGTATATGCTCATGGTTGAGCGCGCATAGGAATCTGTATTGTTATGTCATAGATTTAAGCAACTTTGCCGACCAGTGGTAGTAATGCGCATGCCTCAGCTTTATTTACACATTTCATTTTTGCAACACCAAAAATCTACGTCTGTAGCAGCCTCATCATCTTTCCATGAGCCATTTCCAACAGGGCATGTTTAAAAATAAAGCACATCAGGGGTCATTCGGGAACAGCAGTACACGAACACAATTGTCTCTCCTACCTGTGTGGCCATACACTGAATCCCCAAAGTACAGAATTGGCCCATTGCCAAATATTACGGCCAGACTCTGGGCTTGCTGATGTGAGTAACTTCACCGTACATCAATTAAATCATTTATGGAATCGTGATTCCGTCAGAAAAGCGTTCAGATCCTCCTTGTGTGAATGTTATGGGTGGAATTTTTAAAAAGCAATGATAAAAAAATATTACCTCTTGCATCAAATGGATGATTTGTCTCTAAAAATGCCAACCACGAGAACACTGTGATCATTTTTAAATAGAATTTTGAAAAGGCATTGTTTCCCTCAAAACGGCATACGCAAGCAAAGCCAACTTTCAGCTCCGTTTATTGGATTTCATTACACACATGTACAGTGCAGTCCCACCTTTGCAATGCCTATGAAGTACATCTAGTGCAGCAATGAAGAACTCGTGTGCATCCTGCTGCTCATAACCTGCTAAGTGTCTTGCGTGAGTCCACACAAGATGAAGGAGACGGTATGGAATGTGCACTGAACGTAACCCTGAGTAGAACTGTCAGCACAAACGTAAAGAAGAAAAAAAAAGAATTTAACGGGTTAGTAAGCAATATGCCATCAACATTTCTAATCTGAACACGGGACTTCTTGCTCAGCACAACTGCACTGCGTCAACTTACACTGCACAAGTTACTTCTGTACCCTCCTAAATTAGACTTTAGCCAAGGTGATCGTGGCGATGATTTCAATGCATACAAGAAAAATGCAAAGACTAGTGGGTTTTGTTCACAGCTAGCTGCAAATGCTCTTACTAATTTGTTTGCCTGAGGACTCATGCTGAATAATTCAACATTGGAAATGATGTACAGCAGGGCCAACAGTTTATATACACCTGGTAGAACAAAAACACTTCTCAAATTTCACAACTTTACTCATTCCTACCACCTGGGTCTCTACTTAATGTACATAGTGTATGCGTCAAATAAAAACACCCAGAGATGTATATACGATTCATATTTATATTTACAAAAAAAAAAATCTAAATTTTACGTACCCAAACCCTTATATTGAATGCCACTTTCTGTATTTTTGGTCACATCTCATAGTCAATGTGGACCACTTTCTGAAGTGTTTTTGAACCACAATAAGTTGGAAGATTTAATTTTTTCACAAAATGATTTTTCAGAGATATTAATAGTCTAAACCATAATAAACGTCTCAAAAGTATTTTCACTTGAAGTACACACTATGAACATAAAGTTCAGACACATTTTGTCTGACCTCGTAAAGAAAAAGTTGGCCAAACTATTTCAAGCAGCGAAAAATTTAGGACAACTGTTTTTCTACCAAGTGTATGAAACCTTTTTGCCCCGACTGTATGCAAATTTCTTTTCGCTGACCACTCAGAGTGGCCGGCTGCCCTCTCTAAGAATACTAATTATCCACACAAATGTCATAGGTCCAGCATGCCCCCATTGAGTATATCCACCATCTTGCTCAAAACAAGACTGTGTCTGTTGATTTTTTTTGCTAACACAATCAGTATCAGAAACTCAAGAGAAACATAAGCCCCCAACAAATGAGTTGGTAAAGGCAGTCATTACACTGGCTGTCAATTGTACTGCATGCTAGTCTTTGCTCAAGTGCAATTTGTGTCGTACATAGACTTAAAAAGTCATTTTAATACTGTAGCAACTGCCTTGACTAAAGGCTATTAATTTGATAGATAAAGGATTCTAAACTGTAGAATGTAAGTGAATGCACAGGCTGAAAGTTACAATCATTTGAATCATTTGAAAGAACTTGGAAGTGAGCATGGAATTCTTGCTGTCTGCTTTGTATGTCTGCTAATGAGGGCGCTATTCAGATCAGCAGGACAGCTTTCAGTACACATGATGGCTGAAATGATAGTTCACAACCAACAAACATCACATATCTTTCTGAAAGCAGAAAACTGTCAGCTCAATAAGAAATCAACAGACCCAGCCCTGAAGGTCTTTTTTGCTCATTAGGAGAAGCCACATATCCCACCGATTATTACAAAACAGATTCTGCATACGTTTCTCTCGCTACATTGTAGATACTAGAAAACAGGCACAAATGCCTGACACAGAAAAACAAAATCAGGTCACCAAGGCAAGGCTCCACTGTTACTGTGAAATATACACAGCATATGTGTAAGTTGCGTTGAGGAAATGGGGGAAATAACATTTGTTAAAAAACAAAACGGTTCCCAATGCAAAGCATTGAGATGTTCAGGAGAAGTCTTCCATTTGAGAATAAATTGGCTATAAAGGTTAAAGCGGATATGACTGTACTGCTTAAAAACAGTCAATTCCTGGTAGTCTCTAAAGCAAAACCACAATTTATCTTCTATCTGAACAAAAATATACAGCATTCCTGGAAATCTCAGATATGGAAGGAGAACCATCAGTCTATGTTTTGTTTACCTATTTTTGTTTTTTAAAACAGTAAATGTAATTTCTACTTTGAACAAATTAAGCACAAAACCTGTGGAATAGTAAGAGACATCTATAATGTAGTTTGGGGTGTGGCGAGTACTGAGTCATACCCAGTTAACGCATCAGTAAGTCTACCAAATTATCCATCTTGAGGAAAAGACAGAAATATACTTAGACAGATGGGAAATTTAACCTGCAGGAATTTCTGCACTCAGTTCATGTGCATTTCTGCTAACAATGTAAGCAGCTGCCGAGTGTAACATGCTTGGCTATACAGAGTCAGTCTCACTTGCCAAAAAGTCCATATTAAGAGCAATGCAGCTTGGATTCTTCGAATGATTAAAATATTTACCACCCCCCCAAAAGGAACAGTACCTGCACCTTATGACCTATTTAAACTAAAAGAGCTCTCAAAAGCCTACAGGTAAATGCTTATGCACTGAAGTTAATACTGCTCATGTAACCATTAGAACTGAATAGATATTTTGAGAAATGTGATAATTTTTCTGACAATAGCTCTATGCACGGTAATTGTCAAGAATCATCCACTATTAATCCTTTGACAAAAACTCTCCATCTGGAAAAAGTGAATATATGACACACATCAGCATCTTTGAGCGTAACCAAGGGAGAACCCCCACCCCACCCCGGTTGTCAATTTGTTTTTCTTACTTTCTGGAAAAATGAAGATACTATATGCATCTAATCTTAAACTATTAGCTCCGATATAGAGCATTATAAGTCCAGCGTAAATTAAAAAAAAAAATCCTGGGTCCCCCAAGAATAGATATTCACACAATTGCTTCAGTTTAACCTTTCTGTCAAACTAATTTCATCACATTTTCATACAATTTTACAGGTTAGAAGTCATAATATAAGAATACTAAATTTTAAACAAAGTAAAAAAGAATTGAAAACAGATGATCTGATTGGAGCAAGATTCAAAATTCAAAACAGGCAACAACAATCATAATTTTGACTTCATTGACACCAGCATAACCTTTGATAAAAAGGTACTTAGTCGATCTCAAATTTCACCTTGAAACCCCCCCCATCTGGAAAGATCAGGAAGTGATAAGAAGTTCACAGGCAGGCATTTGACAAACATGTGACTTTTTTGGTGGTGGCTGGTATTCCATTCCCTTTCATATAAAGAAATGACCCATAAAAACTGAACATTGAGAAGTGAACAATGTCTGTTTCTCTCTTTATCAAAGTTATGCCCGAGTTGGATTACACCACGCAGGCTTCAAGTGAAAAGTAAAAGACTGATAGATGACTCCACCACCGTGTACCAGTTCAGGTGAACTCTAAATGTCTGGGCTGAAGTTAACAAATATTTCAAGGTCTTGCTTACCCAAAAGGCACAAGTGCTTTCTGCTAAAGGGGAGTTGGCAGCAACACAAGCAGTGACACCCAAAAATGCTAAGCAAGTTTGTGACCCTTGACTTTCAGTGGGAGTATGAGGAAGTCAGATTCACGACATAGTCAGTTAGAAGACACCGATACAAGATTTTGCCATAGAGTACCGAAGTGAATACGTCACACGCATAATTAGTGTGTAAAAGACATTAGCACGAGAACCAGCGCGTGAACCAACACGGGCGCGTACTCCATTCGTTTGCACTGCACTTTCTGGTTCACAGTGACGTCACACTTCGGAACTCTATTCTCAGTCTTAACAAGTCTGATCAAGTTCAGATTTGTCTGAGAGCTGAGTTTGTACTGAAAGTACATGTATACCAGTATAACAAGCTGCGTACATCCACTTGAAGAGTTTTCTCCATATCATCCAAGCTCCCCCCCAAAAAAGCCACTACCACCCCAACGACAAACATTAACACATCCAATCAAATATAAATATTAATAAGTCATTTGGATAGACCCTTGACATCCTGTAACTTTCCCTCACTGTGCAGTAACCCACAAATGTACACACTTTAACAAAAACTTGAGGATCCCAAGCCAAATGTCAAGAAACTGGAGCTGAGTAATACAATCCTGAATCATCAATATCAGTTAAAATCGGGTGTTGGAATTTTGGAGGAAGTACGTTGGTCATGATCAAGTTTAAAATACTCTGTGAAAAAACCCATACATGTACTGTATACATGTGCCTTGTGCAAGAGTGCTAGAGGTTTCAGAGTAAGATTTTTACACTTTTTTGTGGTTGAAGAGTGTGTCTTGTGTTGGTTGAAAACAAGCCAACAAGGGATCATAGCAATTGTGTCCTCTGAGCAAGCAAGACACTTTAGTTGGAAACAATTTTTGCATTTTGGTGAAAACTGGGCGGGGAGGGGTTGACTGTACGTCTGCAAGGACAGAATTGATTGTTGGCAATCATCAATTTTAAGCAAGAGTAAAATTGACATTAAAAAACTAAATCAATCCTTAGGTTACCATAACAATAAAAAGAAATGTGTAACCGCTCCAGTAAAATAAATGTCGGCATTCTTTCTAAAGATTTACTGCATTTCTCTTATGATTAATTTTTAAATGCCCAACTTTAGTGCAGCAGCCGACCTTTATCTTCTGCAACATAATTTAGCAACATCAACGTGAGCCTTGCAGACAAAACCAGCCTGGTTAAAATTACCCACAAATACATTCAGCATTCAGGCTTCAGGGAATCAGAAAAAAAAAAAAACAGCTTGTGATCAAAGTTCCGCAACCCACCTCTTGAAACACTCTAGACATCTCACAGACTAGACACTGGTCGCTGGATGCCATCTGACAATTGTGTTTATCAGCTAGGAAGAAGTCTCGTAGGAGCGGTGTGTGCGTCAATGCCTGCACGATACAGTTCATGAAACAGGTATTGCCTAGGTTGATGAGCCCACGTAAACCTGTGGATATGAAGCAAAATGCAGTTGCAACTTGGCTGATGCACAGACTTGTTGGTTGCTTGAAGTGGTGGATATCAACGCGTGAAATGTAATCACAGGGTCCTCTGATGAAGTTCTCCGAGACAAATTTTTGTGCAAATTTAAACTCGTCTTCAAAGTTAAAAAATTATTTAACATTCTTTTGGGGGTAAATGTATTGAAAATTGCACTTTTTTAAACACTGAAAATAGTCTGTGTCTTTCCAGAAAACAGAGGGCGCTGTTGCTGCAATGGCAATTAGGGAAGACACTGCTCAGTTCATAGGCTTTTCTATTAAACATTGAAGAACCCAAAATTTGGTCATTGAAAATATTTCTCAGAAAAGGTCACTCACTGGCTTAATGTACTTACACAGCAACGACTCACCGATGAAATGGAAATTTAGAATGTCAAAATGTCCAGAATTCAAGCATTTTTTTGCAAACAAATGAATACAACATTTAGCTTTTCTTCCTGGAATGACATCACAGTTTTGCAAATGAATATGGTAGTTCTCATAAGCATAAAAACTACAATGACACAAGTAAACTTTTCAAAACAGAAAAAACAATTGAAAATAAGGTAAACTGATTTTAGGTTACTGCATTAAGGTGCATTTATAAGCTATGTAGTTACAAAAAACTGCATAAGCCCTTTAATTAATATTGGCAGACACATTTCATATGGCCAGACCACATTTCATTGTGGTCTGACAGGTCTAGGTAGATGTACCAGTACATGTACATGTAGGCTACCTTAAAAGGAAACTAATCTAAAAATCAAGCTTAGACTCTCACCTATCGTCGAATTGGCCGTGATTTTCCTACGCTGGGGATTCTGTCGTAGTAGTTGGGCTTCAGACGCCGTAACCTCCCAAGACAGAAAAGCGTGCACGCTACAAGGGGTACCTGCAAGATTTTTCCAAAGTCATCAAATATAACTTTCTGGAGGCTGTCTCAATCTGGGAGACTTTTTTTCTCAATGCACTTTTTCTCCTGATAATTTGGAATGTTCTCATAAAGCCACCTGTTCACTGTGGCCAACCGACTCTTGTAATCACTTGCCATCTGTGGCTAGCTTTCCTTCTATGAAATTTACTGTAAACAATGATTTGACACATACATGACCCGTGCAAGGTTTCGCTGAGCGAATGAAAGATTCTAATGTAGCTCCAGGCTGAGGCCTCCAGCACAAGAAAGTGCAAAACAAAACATGTGGCAACTGATAAAGCTCTGTGAAATTTTCAGGAGGCAAATGGAAGGTCTTCCATTTTTCACCTTTGAGGTCTCAATTTCAAGCTTTAAGGAGGACTTTTCTTCGTAAATTTTACACCTCACAGTGAAGCCAAATGATTTCACTTTTAAGAATTTTCAATTTTAAAGACATGGAGTAGATGGAACGACTGACATTCAGCAGTCTGGTAGCATAACCTAAGAGAAATTTCAGATGCCCCTTTTGAAACTGTTAATTGATGTAGAAGTAAATGATTGTGGACACGTGCCAATCTATTTTCCTGTATTGCATGTTTTGATTAGAATAATTAGAGGCAATTCCACAGAAAAATGGACATGGCTTAGGAATGCAAAATTTGGTAAATCATCAGAACTACAGGCACCAAAGCAACATATGATGTGGAATCAAATTAAAAAGGAAACAGACCTTTCATTTATGGGGTATGTCAAGGAGATGTAATGTGGTTAAGGGTTGCTTGGGTGGAAAAAAGCCAGTTTAGTAATTAAACTCATGGAATTTGGGTGACCATTTGGGGCCTTTAACCCTAACCTTCCCCAACCACACAGAATTAAACAGTAGTGAAATTAACTTCCTCTGAGTGTCTCTGACACTGTGGAGTTTTAGAGTCCATCACTACAAGAGGAATAATGCTGGATGGGTAGGTTTTGAAATTAATGTACCAACTAGCTGATGCCTGTTATCAAAATGAAAATCTGCTTCTTGAATACAAGTCTAATAACACACACTGATGAAGCGTCCGAAATGTATGTCCAAGACCATGAACTGCCCAACGAGAGCTCTGAATTTCCTAGACTGCTGTGGCATATCTGGGCAGCCATACTGTACACATAAACAGCTACAACATGCCCCTCTCTCTGCATGAGCCAACATTAGACAGTTTAAAACTGGATTAGGGATAATCCACTTTTCCTTGGAGACCATCCCAGTCTAATTGGATTGAAATACTTGAATAAGGTCGCCTAACTTGCAATGGAAGATCTGATTTTCGGAATTCCAGAGACTACAAACACATTTGAAAGTATTCGCAATTTTCACAGTTCTAAAAAAAGTGAAGCTGTTGTCCAAAATATACACTGGTTCTCCAGAGAATGAGTTTCCCCTTTTGTGCCTAATGCACTTAGGAACAATTATTACCAATCATAAATCTCATGAGAGGTAAACAAATATGCAAGGGAAATCTACAGGAAAATTAAAAAAAATATGTGATGAAATAAAGGGAAATACTCCACACACTGATGCTATTAACGCAAACATGTACCAGGTAATTAGTCCGTTCATTAGGCATTGAATAAGAGAAACCCTACATTACCTACAGTTTACCCACCCCCCCCGGCCCCCAACATATACTTATGGTTTCAAGGAATTGCAGTGAAATTGAATTCTTTTCACAAAAATGATACCCCAAGAATTACGACGATACGTTTAGCACTTTAAAAAGTTTTTTTTTTTTTTTTAAGAATTGTAAAGGAACCTTAGAGGTGAAATCTGAATCATTTGGTGGCCATACGGCACTAAACTTTGGTATGACTTTCCTGGATTCTGCATTCAATTTCCTCTTGTTCTACAGACCCAGCGAGCAGTCAGCCTTGCGCCCAAACTGCTCTGCCCTCCTGGCAGTTACGACTGCCAGGCCCTTGGCAAAAGCCACCCGCCAGATATAGCTCAAGTCAGTTGATGGCCTTCCAGAGCTCTGCTAGTCTGGGAATGACTGCTTCTGATTGCTTGCTTTGGATGGACAGTGATCTCCAATCCTATTGCTTGAACTCCTTAACGTCTTTCCGCAGCCTCTCCTCTGCCCTTCTTCAAAGAGAAACAATCCTTCTCTGATCTTGGTTTGACTTACCTACAAATTTGGCAGCTTTGGTTCTTTCTTCTTTGGCAATGGCCTCAAACTCCAGGTCATAGACATAGTCACCACAGGAATAACAGTAAACAGCACCATAGGTAAGATCAACAGCTTTTAAAGAAAAAACGAAAAAAAGAATGGGTGGTTTGCAAGATCATAATAAAGGACGGGTAACAAAATTGTTATAAGCATATGTCAAAATTTTATTTCAAAATGAAAACAAGACATTGATCACAATATTGGTAGGAAATCTATCTCGTCTGTGAATGTAACTAAGTATTACAAAATTGGAAGCAAAAAACATTGATGAACAAATTTCTCCAACTTCACTAGAATATTAAAATGAGTGTCAATGGATCTTTCGACACTCTGTCAGACAGTTTGTGTGAGAGAATGCCGCAGAGAGAGAGAGAATAAAAATCTATAATTTTAAACTTCATAACTCATAATTCTTTGCTTCAGTCCGGCAATGTTCTTTCCTGTAGATGCTGCACACAGGCTATCCTAGGCATTGTAAGGTGTGCTGTATGCCTACTTTGGAACCTGGGGATTTTGAGACCTGGAAGTCGATTCAATGTCAGTCCTATCTGAAATCTTTGCGTAAATCAATGCCAAAATTTGACTTTTTAAAAATTTTTACCGAGGTTGTGTTTAGTTGCCTTTGCATGGTCGTGTATGTGGCCTGCAGAGTAGCACCCGAAGAAAACGCAGTAGAGACATGAGTGGAGTCTAAGGTCTGATTGCCGACAGACGTGACATAGACATGACTGAGCCTGGGAGCAGAAAAGGAAAAAAAAAGATATATGTAACAGGCAGTTTGACAACACTTAGGTTCTGTGGCTATTAGCAGCCTGTATCATGATATCTTGTGAGCTCTGGAGGCTCAGACTTTGAAAAATTTCAAAGGCCATCTGGGCAGGTCGCAACCCATGACCTTCTGCCTGGTGGGCTGATGCAGACGTCTCAACCATGCTAATGGGCACGACAGAATTCTCTGTACAAGGAGATCAAGATCAACGTGCCCTTGAGCTGGGCAATTTACTGCAACTGCTTCGCTTTGACCAAAGTGAGGAGGCACACCTGCGGACGGGGCGGAGATGGTCACAGTAGGCAATCAATGTTGGCGCAGGTAGAAGGAATGAATGTACAGGTGCGTGGACCTCACAAGTGAGCTCAACAAGGAGATAAAGTTAAACTACAGGCTGCTCTTTGACTGGGGTTACTTTTTAAAAAATGAGATCAACTGACAACTTTCATAACCCTCCTAAATACAGAACAGGACAGACTTTCAAATACTTGGCAGCTGAGAAAGAGAGTGTTTGTGTGTATGGGGAAGGGTTCTTTGAGAACTAAATCTCCTTCATTTTGCCAGACTCGATGCAGGATAGTTTATCTGAATGATCGAAAGAAGACCTCTATAAAAGACAACCTTTTTGGTGGGATTGTTTACGAATGAAAAACCCCTTTGAGTGATCTGGAATCAACTCCAACAAGAAGAGAAAAAGGAAATATTTCAAAACAGGTTTCACCGTTCCAAAACTCAATGCTGTCATAGAAAGTGTCTGGAAAGGATTATGAATAAAATTAAATGAGTATTTCGATCCACAGAAAGTAAATCAATATTTTATCAGCTTTAATTTACAAAAAGTCCATTCTGCATATATTTTCCATTTGAACAGTTAAATTCAAGGTTATCAACTTTGCATTTACTTCTTCATTAACAGTTAGAAAATAAATTGAAAAATGGAAACAGCCTACCACCAAATGACCAATGATATATGCTTTTGAAACAAGGCACTGAGGGAGGAAACTCAACAAAGTCAACTCTTTCAGCACACAGAAACTTCATCCTTGCCATTACAAAAACTGCAAATTTGTGTCCCAAATCTGCAATGAAATCCTTTGTTCCTGTTGCACGCACAATCGAAACAATAACTCGAAATCAAGGTCACCCAACCCCCACACGGAAACACACACTGTGCAATGAAACGAACGTAAGTAGGACATGGACCCTGAAAGTTAAAGGCGAAAGCAAGAATTAATTTTCCGTTTAATATGCCCCTAAACGCATACAAGTTCGAAAATAATGTGTAAAGAATCCTTTGTAATACAGTTTAGGTATACACCAGGATTGACAAGCTCGTGGTCACAGGCGAGACTACTCAGCTGAGGGCTACAGTTAGAGCTTCGCCTCAGCTCAGTGTACCGGACAACAATCCCCCGACGACCCCTACCTTTCTTTTAACTGCTGCTTGAGTGCTACACGACACGAAATAAGACAGAATTAACCGGTACGGTGTCGATCCGTTCACAGCCTTAAAGTTAGCCACGTGCGGGCACCCAGACAGGCTCATGGTGGGCCGTAAACACGCGTTTTTTGCACTCAATATTTCTGGCAATTCTCGGGAATTTCAGCGTTGGGAATGACATTCACGCACGCACTGTACATGTACGTCCGTATAATGTTCAAATGCGGTATGTTCACACACACGGGTACTTTGCAAGTTGCACAGTAGTGATTGTCAACAAATGCATTCGAAGCATGCCGAAAATAGTCCGGTGCCGCCTCGAGGCGGAGATAAGACAACCGTAAATCTTAAAGTGCGCCCTCAGACGTTGGGAGAAGCCATTCAGAAATTCTTTCAGACTGGTGCTCACTTTAACTGTATTCACCATTGTACTGTATTGGTTTTGAGCAGGATACCGATTGCCACCACCATGGGGAAATCCCTTCCGGGTTCACGGTTTTGTTTACAGTTTGATCAGCTGGATAATAAAATTTACGAGCCTCCAAACGTAAAGTGAACTTTTGTGCTCAGAAAAGTGTATATTTGTGAAGGTCTGTCCAGTAAAACCCCTTGCTGAAATTGAAGTTTTCAGAAGAACGTATTCTAGCAGTAGTGTACATCGCGATCTGGCGATTAATAACATGATTACCTTGAATAGCAGACGATAGAAAATTTATATTGTACCAGTCATGTCACTGTCAGCTCTAATTCTACGCCGGCTTTTGAAAAAAGTGCAACCAGGTGTAAGCACCATATATGCATCATTCTTATAAAACTGCATGCATTGTGTTTCCTCACTGGATGATTATTCTGCTTTATTAATTTTGTATAGGCCTATTAACAAATTTTCATTTGTATTGTCAACAGAGATACATGTACCTTTGCAATGGAAAGACTGAGCAGAGGTCAACTGCAGATTGTAGCCGGACTGGCATTTGGTAGTCTGGGACTGCTTTGGCTGTGGCGTCGGCTCGCTGTCAGACGAGGCAGAGCGGCTCTGAAGGATAAAGTGGTGCTCATCACGGGAGCGAGTTCAGGAGTAGGAGAAGGTGATTCATTACTGACTACTGACAATCAATCACTTTGCCCGACTACACTGACTCTTAGTCCAAGTAACTAGAACTGTACAAATTGCCTTTTTTAACATTTTGTCACTGTTTTCACGAAGTCACAAAAACTCAAAATCTTGCCAAATGGACAATCCAAGATAAACGTGTCACTTTTATGATATGATTGATGAAAGTCATGAAATATAAGATTTGGAAAATGCTTATCTATACTTAGCTGCAGATATATCATCTTAATTAAAAAATAATTTAGTAATAAAATCTAATAAAATTTTTTTTCACTTCATGAAAAAGAAAAACCTGGAGGTCCTTTTTTTTTTCTGTTGCATCATACACACTTTTGTCACTTTGTGAAAAGAATATGCAGTTGAAGAAAATTGTTATATATTGTTACATTTCAACACGCACGCATGTGTTCATACACAACATCGTTCATGTGTGTACACACAGACTCATGCAGGGATTGTGTATATTGTCTCTATTTGGTCATGCTAATGATGTGACTTTTTGTCACTTCGTGAAATCAGAGAAACACAGAGACTAAGCTCTTTGTAATTGTTTGTTTACAGTTTCCAGGAAAGTAAACAACATTTTGCTTTGAAAATTTTAAGTAAAATGGTAGAAATGGTAGTTATTAAGCCATCCCCATATCCATCAGTTCGTACTCCTCCAACCTATAGCTACACTCTTACCAACCCACACTACCTAGTGTGGACATTCCTCAGTTTGAGAAAACTCAGTGGAAATACTAACCTTCCTCTACTATGAGCATCTTTTAAGCTGGTTTTTGTTGATGGTGTCTGTAACTGTTCTCCTCCCTTTTTCTTTAAATAACCCAGACCCCTGAATGTCACTTCCTATTTTTTGGAGAGTGGACAACCTGGTGTGGACCTGGCTTAGTCCACGCAACTTGCATTATATGGATCTCCTTTGCTCATGGTTTCACGATCGCTATTTGGTTGACACATCTGTTCATGACATCCTGAAATGCAAGCTACCTGGTGTAATGTTTATCTGTTTTTATTCACAGCATGTGCTCACGCATTCTACCGGGTGGGGTCAAAGGTCATATTGTGTGCCCGTAGGATCAAAGAGTTGGAGCGAGTCAAGAATGACCTCAGTTCACTCAAGTTGGTGAGGAAGATTAACTGAATTTTGTCTGGATCTTGACACGTGGTCTAAATTCAAGCCTTTTTCCTGGCACTGTTAGTCTCCATTCAAGATTCAGACTTCAAATTTACAACCCTTGCTTCATTCATACATTTAGTGCCTTCATGCCGACCAGTGTGTCACTGCTGGTGTGACTCATCAATTAAGCTAGTTTCAACGTGAGTAGAAACATTTTTTGCTGTCTCCCAGACCACACCCACCCATCCTCCCTGCATCCTACCCCTTGACTTGGAGGACCTGGAAGGGATTCCCAAGAAGGCTCAGGAGGCATTGGCCCTGCATGGTAGGGTGGACATCTTGATTAACAATGGTGGCATGACGTCTAAAGGGGCCGTGGAGGATACAGAGATGTCCGTCCACCAGAAAGTCATGACCATCAACTATTTCGGCTCGGTGGCACTGACAAAAGGTAATGCTGTCTGGTCGTGTAATCAGTGTAATTCAGTTACAATTTAATTTTGTCTGGTACTGAAACCGTAGGTTCATCAAAAGTGCAGTCACAATGGCCCAGAGGCCTGAAAGAAATCTGGAGATAGAGAGGACGAAGAATAAACTTTCAGTTTCAGTGGTGAGAGGAAAACCCTGGGTAAAATTCCAGGGAAAATCCACAGAAACGGCTTGGAAACACAAGCCCAATGTTGGCCTGGTGGGCTACAAAGTCTTGGGACATAGAGGCAGAAGGCAAGTTACCATTGTACCAAGAGAGTCCCCCGACATTTAACTAGAAATGTCAATCGTCTCAACTCAAAAATGCATAAGGAAACAAGGTCTTTAACTAGAGGAAGAAATCTGAACTTGCACGAGTCATTGACACCCTCCAAATATTTTTGTACCCCCCCAATGAATTTTTCTCTTATCAGCCATCAGGCACACCTGCATTGCAGTCATTCATCAGAGATTTTTAAGTCGGTTTCTGATAACTGTTGTTTATTTCAGAACTTCTCCTGAGCATGATTGCTAACAAATGTGGCCATATCGTTGCTATCAGCAGCGTGCAGGGAAAGATCGCCATTCCATATCGTTCAGCATGTAGGTTTACCACCTGAAACTGCAGTTATGAAAATGCTTGAAAAAAATATGGCCTTTCAGTTGATGTTTTCTATAAACACCTGATGTTACATTTTTACTCAGAAGCTGCATTTCCCCTAAATCTCAATCAGTCATCATAAAACTAGAGGTAGAATTTGCATATATTGAAAAAATAAAAACAGCAGAAACAAAAATCTTGAGACATCTTGAGTATTATAGTTACATGTAGATAAACTGTTGGCTTTCTTTTTAAAATTTCTTTCTGTTCCAGATCATGAAAATATTGAGGAAATCCTTTTTCTTTTTCTCATCACATTCTCAGATGGAGCGTCGAAACATGCAATGAATGCTTTCTTCGACTGCCTTCGTGCCGAGGTGGCACAGCACAAGATAAATGTGACAGTCGTCAGTCCCAGTTACATCAAGACCAACATATCCTACAATGCAGTGACTGCAGATGGCACGCGGCACGGAGGTAGGAAGTGGGCCGACATTTGGAAGTAAAAACCTATGTTTTCTCTATCTGATAAGAGCACGAGTCTGAGCCTTTTGAAGTAAAGATCCAGGCTTTGTACTCTGTGAAGAAACTACATAGTGCTGTGCAGCCTCCTTGTGAGAGAGATAAGGAGTGGCTTTTCCAGTGTGGAGGTGGGAGGAAAGTGCCCGCCTTGAGACAAGTTTTGCTTTTTTAGGAATTGAAAGGGCTAGCATTTGAGAGTGTTTCTGCCACCTTTTAGGGGAGGGGTTGATAAGTCTATTTCATATAAAACAATTTAGACAGAGAAATCATATTCCCCCCGACCTGGATACGCCCCTGGAGATAAGACTCCTAAGACACACTCTGTGCATGCGCTGGTCAGGAGACAGTTGTCGCATATACGGTACACATTTTTAGTTTGCTGTTACAGGGACCACACGTACTCTAATATGGTCACTCTGTGGACCAAAACTGTAACACCTTCCAAAATTCCATCCAAATTTTCCCAAAGAAATCTTCCTCACACTGCAGTGCTGGCCAGGATATAAGCATATCTGTGCACATGCGCACCTGATGGAAATGTGAACAAACATGTAACATTTTCATTTATGAGAAATTCTGTCATCATCAATACTGCTAAAGTAACAGGCTATCTGAAACATGCTTTTAGGGCTACGGCTATGTCTCTTGTCAGCTTGTGCCCATGTGTTTGCAACCACCAAGACAAAGACCAAGCCTATGGACATGATGCGGGCTTTATCTCAAGAGTAAGACCCCACCGTTTGTGCCCTTTGTTTAATGTCCTACAGAGATGGATCGCAACATCGCGACAGGGATGTCTACTGATTATGTTGTGAAGGAAATACTTCAGGCAGTGATCCAGAAACAAGGTGATCTGGTCCTGGGTCCCTTCCACCACAGACTGGCCATTTATGTGAGGGTCTTGTCCCCACGGCTGTACGACTGGATCATGGCACTCCGAGCCCGTGGAGGTGATGTTTAACCGTTTTGTTCCATTGAAGGTCTAGCTAGGGCCAGTTTCACAGATCAGCTAAGCACCTAACTTGTGGTAAAAAGGTGCTCAGCAACAACTGGTTACCAGCCATACTGCTTTGCAAAGTATATTCCTTCAAACTGAATCTCCGTTCACTTTTGCTCAGTGGAAAACTTGACTAAGAAATGTCCTCTGCCCGGCAGCTCAATGAAATAACGACTTTAAGTGATAAATATTGTTCTTTCTAATAATGTGGAACCCTTATTTCCGACATTTCAGAGGTGTACCTTATTAGAGAAAGTTGAAGTCACAAGGGCATACCTTTCCAAGGGAAAATCAATTGATTTACATTGAATGGAAAAAACTGAATGTAGGTCACGTGGCAAAGAGAAATGCTTTTTATGACCTATGCTGCAAGGTTTATTTTAATGTCAGCACTCAGGACAGAGTAGCATACATGCTAATGGTCACTGCACCAGAATCGAGGTTCACCTTGAAATGATAATTTTCATTGATAAAATTTGTAGTTTTTCTATTCCTTTTCAACTTCAATCCTATCAATAAAAAAGTAGACATTCCAAATAATTTTAGCACACACTTTCAAGTTCATTACATATGAATGCTTCGTAATCAGATCCAATTTGAGATAAAACAAAAAAAAAATCCAGATACAAACCTTATTAGTTGATAAATCATTTCCTGTAATGATTGGAAATTTGATGAAAATAAATTAAACACTGGACAAAAGCATAGAGTTGTTGACATCAATTTATTTAATTCGTTTGTGGTTAAGCAGGAGTATTTCAATAGCATGTATTGCAGGTTGAACCAATGTGAGCATGAGCAAATATTTACAAATAAATAGATTTTGAAACTACTGCTCTATGCATGTGTTCCTTCCTCCATGGTCTGTGGAACTTCAGTGTTCTGTACCTGAACTGTGTTTATTTAATACAATTTCTACATGAAATGAAGTAAGGGGGATTACATATCATGGATGACACTTTGTGACAACTGAAAAACCTTTAAAGAAGGAAATGGGCGTTTGGAATTGACACATGGCCACAAAACCGCAAGTGGGCACTGAAAATGCTCACCATTATTGACAGGTCACCGAAAACAATACAGTGAGCAGAACACCTGCACCCAAGAGAGCAGGTAACCAGCTTCACTAAATGAGGCTTCAACAAATGAGGCCAGTAATCAGAGGTGGGCAACTAGCCAACGAGCAGACGCAAGGTTAACCCATTTTTCTATCAGCCAATTTGCCTCTTCACCATTTAGTTGTCTCATTAAATTTAACACTCACATGAGCATCTTTTGGGTGTGGTCTGATATCCGTTGACCACACCCGATGTTGATAGAACTCTGTTCCGATGATGCCACACTTTGTTTACGTCTGAACTTTCCTACGGTGCTTGGTGGACCATGAGCCCCCACTGGCTCTATGGGAAAGTGCACATGTAAACAACGTGTGACATCATCAGTACAGGCCGAATTTAGAGGACCAGCATCATCAGCTACATGTAGGTTACTTACAACCAAAGATCGTATAGCACCGCGTAGCGGCGCAAGATGGAGAACTTCACCGCGAATACACGTAAAACATTGTAATCGCATAGGCGCCATTTGAGCAAGAGATACGCCTGCGCAATGCATATTACTGCTTAGGCGCAGCCGCCGCGGCAGGCACATGCACCTGGTGAGCCTGCGCCCAAGCATTACCGTAAACGGCACAGGCGTAGCGCTTGCTCAAATGGTGCCCATGGTAATTACACCTTTCGGGCAGAGTTATCCATCTTGCGCCTTCGGTGCTACATGATCTTTGCTTACAACTCCTTGCCACAATCATATTCAGTACAAACATGAGGAAAAGTAAATACAACAGAATTTCAGCACAGTATCTTAAAAGTTCATTAATCAAGGTTAAAAATTGGTAAAGATGTTTCTGATACAGTGGCATGACTAACGGAAATTTCCAGGGTTGACACCGACCTCTGCTGGGAGACACATGCCCCCCTTGCCCCCTGCTCCCATCTCCCTTGTATGTACTCCTGGACCTCTCGTCTGGAGGGTCTAGGTCCAAGTGCAGTATTAAAACAGTCGCCACATTTTGACAGGTTAAGGATATCGTGAGCAATTTTGGGAGCATAAATGGGGGGGGGGGGGAAAGTTGGAAACACAAGAGGAGGAGGGGGGTGCATTTTTGCCAAAACACGTAAAAATTTTGGATTCCCATTCTGGCACAATTGTAGTCTTAGTGCAAGATGTTCTCAAAGTTGCTTTCTCACCGTACAATCACCCAGCATGCCTGCCATCATCACATCACTCACCCACACACCCCGATTCACCAGTAGAGGGTGTTCCGTACATATTCACAAACCCGACTTGTAGACCAACTGCCTTTGCGTGCATGGCCGGCTCAGAGCTGTAAAGCGCCTCTATCAGTTAATCACTGAAGACAATAATGCACTGCAATCTAATGTGCCACCATGCTGATGCCGTCTTGCACCAAGACTAGCATGGCTGTTATGCACAGTTTCGCAAACATTCCACAGCCACTAATGTACTTTTTTAACAGTTATTATTACTTTTTACTCAGGAGAAATGACAGGGTTAATTTGACGTGAAAAATATTGGTTCCCTGCTTGGCCAATGTGTTATCTATTTTTCTGTGCAGGAAACCAACTTTCCTTAAGTGGGCCTAATATAAGTTGTGTCCAATCAATTAATTACAATGAAATTAGGAGGGTACTGGGAATGTGTAGTACTGTACACTAAACTCAGATTTCAACAAGTTCCCTGCTTTTAACACAAAACATAAATTACGCAATCTATTTTCTCTTTATATATCTACATCTTCAAGGCTAACATTAGTTACCATAAAGCTGAATTCCATGCATATTTATAAAGAACACAATAAGTGTAATGCAAGCTATTGTTTAGTGGTACAATATTATATTACATTTGTACCCAGGTTACCAAATTCTGTATATCCTGCACGAAGATTAACCCTAACACTCCTCAGTCCTCCAACAGGTGAAGGATTGAGGAGGGTTAGGGTTAAGCAGAATCGACGCTGCGTTGCTGCTGTACAGTACAAGGACTGTGGCCCCTTTTGAACCCATCTCAGCACTCATGTACATGTATGTCTATAGTAGTCAACACTATGTTCTGCTAAGCAGTCAAGCTGTTTATCAACTCACACCCTTCTATTGAAAGAGTACAAAATTTGCTTCAGTAAGTTAAAAACAGGGCTCGATATCTTAATTTTTCTAACCAAGTCTGTGAAGACTGCTTATTAAACACATGGATGTGCAGTCCCTCCAGCTATCCACACAACATGCTAAGCTGAATTTTAATTCTTAGTTTTTAATTTCTAGACAGAATTTTGCACAGTATTTTAAACATCTCCAAAGATTAGAGAGACAAATACTGAAAGATTCTTAGGCAAGGCAGCTATAATAAAGGCAGTATGGATATACCGAAATAAATAAATTGCTTACTGTTATTTACACTATTAAATTCAAGGCAGTGCTCAATATGACTGGCCCAGCTTAGGTAAATACAGGAAAACCCACTGAAACTTTGTTAGACTGAATGAGAAAGACAGACTGAAAGTCAGCTTTGAATGAGCTGGCATGAACACCTGACTGAACAGAACAATAATTCAATGAAGTATGCTGGGAGTGATTTAAAATCAAGGTTTTCCTTCCTTGGTGCATTTTGTGCAGCAAAAGAAGTTTTAGAAAGCTTGTGAGAAAACACACGGCCAAGTTACTGGAGTGGATGCCCAGAAATGACTTTCATGCAGAGGTCCTGTACACTCTACCACCGAGGCTATTGTAAAAAACCACTGGTTGATTCCCCTTGGCAATCTATGCAAAAGGTATACCCTGGGCACTGGGCAAAAATTGACCAGTGGTTGACTGACGCTTGCTGGTCAAACTAGGTCCAAGCTTGCTTACACCAGTAAGCTGACTCAAGTGACTGTTATTTGTTGGAGGACCAAATAAACACGATCTGGAAATCTGTACACAAGGGGCCAGCTGGCAGGTTAAAAATTTGGCGACACTTACAGTCCTGTGCAGGTATTCTGGAACATCGCCAAGACAAGATTTCTTTTCAATTACAAGTAACATGGGAAAAAGTTTCAGAAGTCTTCACCTGCGTCTTTTATCCACCTGTGCTTTTCAACATAAACCATGCACAAAGGACTGTGCTCAGTGACTTCAGCCAGGAAAAACAACCTTTACTAAACAAAGTATTAAAGTAAACAAATCTAACGTTTGCAGGCAAGTGACGATCTGTAAATAAAATTTGTGCAAAATACAAAAGTCAAATACATCAACATGATTTGTGATAACTTCCTGTTCGGAAGGAATATGTAAACAGGAATAGGTCCCTAGCTTCATAAGTTGCTGTGTGGCTAGAATTTGGTCATTAAGTAAATGTTAACAAGGCAGTGCTACAAAATGTCACATACAGGTCATTCCATGAGGTTTAGGCACAATTTGTGACAGTGTCCTTCTAACATGGGTAACTTTTCCCACCTGTCATGACCTACAGAGTAGGTCATTTACTCTGTAAAAATGACACACCTCTGTATTCAGCCTTGCAGGATGTATTATTTGGAATCCACATGCAGGGAAATAGCTGTTCGTTTGTACGGAACCCATGTAACAATGGACAGCGTCACAAATTGTGCCCCAACCTCATGGAATGACCCATACAATACACCAACCATGAATAATGTTCAATAGAGGCAGAAAAGAATATGGATCAAATAAAAACCGAGAGAGGTTCCTCACAATGGCTGCATGGTGAGATGCCGAATGGGAAGAGCTGGCACAAACAAGGATTTTAGTACGTCTGTTTGAATTTGCCATCACAAGAACAGAAAACAAATATTTCTCCCCGTTACACCACTCTTCTACTACAAAATCAAAAGTTCACGACCACAAAGGAGAATTCTCAGACTTTTGACTTAAAAAGAAAATTCTATGCCTTACACACGTTCAAAGAAAAAGAAAATCATTATTTTTGACATGGAGAGGTGAACATCACACCGTTTTCCAAAGCTAATGACACAGAATCCTCACAAAATTTTCTATGATCAAAGAGATACAGTAACTCAAGAGAATACATACATTTCTTCTCCATCTGCTTCATCCTTTCAATAGACATACAGAAATATATAAAAACCTGATTGTTTCAAGGTCAGGAAAACTGAAAGAATATTATCTATGAATCCACTGAAAACAACCTGGTAGAATGTCGGAAACGATGTGACTGACTGTTTTTTGTCCCACAATGCTGCAGCAACTTTATTATTCCTTTGCTTTATATTTTCTATGACTTAAAAAGATTGCTTAAAATTTGCAGAAGCTCTTTTCAAGTCTATAAAATTCCTTTGACAACAGAAATGTTCACAACACTATCACAGGACTCGAGGCAACCTTACGGGTTATTGGTACAACTATACAAAAAAAAACCCACTGAGTGATAAGGAGGTGCTATAAATCAAAAACAAAAGTGCAACATAAATTAGAAGCCACATTTTCCACACCTGTGCTCATAGTCTGTCCAGAAATACCTTCAGCCGTCCGTATCTTTTGAAACTATTGCACGTACTAGGACATAACTTGCATTTAGTTTGGTGAAAAAAAACAAGCACAAATCACAGCAACAGTAATGAGCAGTGGTGTGCAGGGAAAATGGCAATGCAATCACTTCCGAAGACTTATACCCACACACTGCAAAACTCCATCCGAGCTGCAAGACGGATCATGACAGATAGAGGAGAGAAGTGAGAAGATATGGTAGGTTACCAACTGAAAAAACAGGGGGAAAAAAGAAATCTGAATTGTTTAGAATAAGCTCTTGAGCAGTGCATTTCTGACAGAAAGGTAATTAATAAATGTACACTCTTTGCCACATGGCTGCCATCTTTGTCTGGTTCCTGGAATCTCTCACAATAAATAAAGAACAAATTTCGGTATTGTCAAAAGTGCAAGCCTTCTTTACTTGATATGGTATTGCAGAAGAAAAGCTGAAAGCACTGTAATGCAAAGGCCTACAACCACACACGAATTTAAAATCACAATAAAGTGTACACCGTGGCCGACGGTTCAGCTGAAGTTGCTTTTCAAATTCTATCCTTTGAAAAGCAAACTGATTGAAATGTACCCACGTTTCTAAAATAGAAACCTGACTATGAAACACAAAACCTAATGCATCCTCAAGTTCTGAGTGTTTGCAAATGTTTTCCTTCGATAAAACAAACCAACCAACAAGCAGATAGACAGAAAAAACTTAATGTTCGAATACTGCCTAATACGAATGACCTAAACCTGGCAAAATATCAACACACTCTAACTTGAAGAAATCACCGACAAGATGTGTGCAGAAAGGACTTACAGGCTAATCACATTTTGGAAGATGGGAGTAAAATGCTTAAAATGGTGAACTGAATTGAAGAGAACTATTCTGGTGGAAGTACAACCTGCTCAGCAGAGGCATGTGTGATGGAAACATCACACATGGAAACAGGCTGAAAACCAGTCATGAGTAATCAACATCACATGGCATTTTGGTTGGTAACCATTCTTGCCAGGCCAAACTTTTCTGAGCTCAGCATGCTTTTCCAATAAATAATTAATAAAGATGTTGGACTCTTTCAGTTGTCAGTTTCCGTGTTTTGCTATCTCTTTGGGTGTTAATTTAATTGGGTGTGATCTCCAGCCAATGGACAATAACCTGTTAGGTTGAAAATTTAGACTGGCACCCAAGTTGACCATAGGACATTAATTTTTGGTCCGAGAGCAAAGCTGGCAAACACTGGGCCGTCAGAGCAATGGTACCTGGTTCCCATCCAAACTTCAATCAGATTTACATTTCAGACACTAAGGGATTTACTGTCATGATACCAATCAATGATAGAATAAATACACCTCAACAATGTACGTCCATTGGAATTCCCGCTCCTGAATGTTTTTCTTTTTTTTAATGCAGTATTTTTCACCTGATGTGCGGGCAAATGTAGTCCTTTCCATGAACGCCCAGGCCGACACATTCCACCTCGGGGGTATGGCCGCTGTCCCACATTCCCGGGGTGCAGGTCTCGCAAAGTCCGTCCAGGGTGCAGGGGATGCGGGGCAAGAGACGGAACTGGTGGAGGAGACCACGGGCCTGGGGGTGGGAATAGGGAAACCAAAGGGTAGATTAGATGAGGGACGTATGGCGTAGTGGTTGAGGGTTGTGACTTGACTGACTTTTGAACGTAGGGTCAGGGCTTCAAATCTAGCAGCTTAGGGGGAGTCAACTCTACATGTACTTCTCTCCACCCAGGAGCATAAATGGTACCTGTGAGATTTGAGACATTAAGTTTGCTGATACCTGCTGCCTAAGGGTCTGGACCAATGAACAGGATGATGGCAGTACATGCTTTGAGATCATTGGTACGATGGAAAGGGCAATATTAGCAAGGCAGTTATAAATTCTTGGATAAATTACGACTGTACTGAGTGGAATGTTTGCATCCAGGCACCATCGATTCCAAGACAAAATCTTTCCTCTGCTGGTACGATATGGTTCAGCTTAGAACTTTCTGATGTCTTGTGAGAGAACCTCACACACTTGCTTGGGTGGGATCATAACCAAGACCTCCTAATTACCAGTGATTTACATCAGCTGAAGGCAATATTTATTAACGGTATAGTTAAATTCTGATAAATTTTTTCCAATATATTTCTCCTAAGCCATATGTTTTCCCTAGCAATGCTTTTTACTAATTTTATGTTGGGTACACTTTACAAAAAATTATTTTAACAAAATGGATCATCCGCTGAAGTGCCAATTCAAGATTTAGAAAGCATGATAGAAATCTGACCTTTTTAAGGACTAGATCTCCATTCATCTGCATGGCCAGGTTGCTGAAGTGTAGCAACATGTCATCTGACGGAAGTTTCTAGACAGACAGAAAGACAATTAAGTGTGGGTAGCACCACTGAAAAAAACCTTGAAAACAAATGTGCGTGTCATTCCCAGCCACGAGAAAGCCACACAGCGCCCTCAACCGTGCACGCACACAGCCCAACTGATACCTAATCCTACCTGATGCACGACGTCCTCCCCGTACACGGCAATGATGGCCAGGCAAATGAAGAGATGGAAGTAGTCGGTCTGGTAGTGGGCCCAGCATGCCTCCCACATCTTTAGGGCTTCCGGCTCGTTGAACTCCCGCTTGAAGCACAGCAGGATCCACCTGCAGTGTCGGTAGTGACAAGGTGGCCAGTTTTGTGGGTTTTTTTGGTTAGTGGTCACTGCCCATTCCAACCCTACCCCTCTTCTCCCAAAAACAGGGCTAAATTATTAGAAGACATGAAGTTGTCCTAGGTGAAGTCAGCAAGAGTGGCTGGCAAGGAGAAAAGCCTGCCAAAACCCAATGAACAGCATGCTCTGTTTGTTGCCAGGAGACTGTACATCACAAGACAACAAAGGACAGAGTGAACACTCCAAAAACACTGAGGATTTACAGTCACGTGGTATAAATACTTATTGGAATTCACAGGATCTGTTCCAGAAATCAGGTCATGAAAAGCAGAGCAAATATTGAAGAAATTAATAATCTAACACATGAAAACTTCAAGAAGCGTTCAATTGCCAGTTAGAACGTTAAGGTGAACAAAGAAATACACTGTTTCTAAGGTAAATTATGAATTTCTATCAGAATGCTGGAGTTTCGTACAAATCCTGCTACTAATTCTATGGGTGAAGGTTTGAAACACTGGTCGAAAGTTCTCATCAGATAATACTGACCTGTGACAGAAAAGAAGGTCCATGGCGTCGTTGAGGAATAGAAGATGATTCCAGAAATCAGGTAACATCAGCTTGATCAGAGCTCGCAGGTAGCCCTGACAAAGAGACCAAAATACAAAGGTCAGTATCAAAAAGTGACAGCACCAAGTGCACCTCCACTCAATTAAGACATTCAACCTAGATTACGATAACGGATTTTACCAAGTGGTGGATACTCCTAATGTAAGGTGTATAATAATTTGGGGTTTTACAACAATCTGGAATCTTCACAGAGGCAAACAGGAAGCATCTGTGACCGTCTTTTTTAAAAAGTTCTGAGCAAAGTTGGCTGTCGTGCTCCATCACCTGATCTGGATTACCATGGTCGACGGATGATACCCTTAGCCAAGTGGTCCAGGCATTCGACAGTTTGGCCAACTGACCTCAACAGCACCAGGCTATAACACGCTGGATGGCCTGATCAACTTGAATCCACATTTCCATCATTTTGTTTCCCGACAGTAGTGTGTATTTCACTAATCCAAGTGAACACACAATGCTGAATTTCCAATAACCAATCTGTAATTACTATCTTGAAAGGTTACCGGATATTTCTAATGAAATCATATTGCACCAAATTAAGGTGGTACAGAGGTCAATGGTTTGGCCTTCACACTCTTGAAGATTGAAACCTGCAAGCCGATCACAGCACAAGAAAAGCTGGTTCAAGACCTGGCTGTGTCTGTATGAACTAAACTGGTCGGTGTCTCAAGAAACCGAATATGAGAGTAACAAATGAGATGCCAGTACACGTCCAACTGGAAATTGTTCACAAACGTCGGCAACATTTTACATGTATGTAAATGAAAGAAACACAAAGACAGATATAACCCCCAGATACATCCCCAAGCTCACCAGCTGTTTCTCCATGTCTTCGTCCTTGGGTGAACTGACAAAGATGACGTCATCCATGAGACCCACCAGACACCAGAAGGCGTCCGCTTCGTCCTGCAGCTCAGCCAGGACAGGTGCCAAGAGATCCGACATGCCTTGGGTGTAGCCCAGGGTGGGCTTGTAGACGGCAAAACTTAACAGGATATTTCTGAATGATCAAAATGAAGTTTAGAACTCAAGGAGGTTCTTTTCTGTCCCACAAAGTCTTTCAAGGAATGCTGCTCTTTTGCCAATTGTTCTGGCAATGACTTTGACCACTGCCATCACAGTTTTCAGACAAGAACCAATTCACGTATCCAATCCACATGGAAACCTTCAATGCATTATTTACCACCAAAGAAAATTCGCCAAGTATATGCAAAACCTTGAAGTACAGGTTGTCTTGGAAAAAAAAGAAAAAGAAGGAAACCGGGATTTTGGGGTGAATCGCTCAAAGCTGAATGAACAGATTCAAAACTGCTGAACCTTTCCTGGACAAAGTCAATTTGACAGCTTTTATGCGGGCTACATACGAACACATACAGGCCAGAGATTTTTCATTACTGACCTCATGATGTCGATGTTAGGGTTGTTCTCTCCTTTGAAGTAGGGATGACTTCTGTCTGTGCGAACTACATCCTTGTCAACAGTGCACTTGACATTTCGGAAAAATACTTCTTGTTCCTCCACACTCATTGCCAACCTGAAAAAAGGTTGAAGAGGATGGCACAATTTAAACAGACAAAAAGAGCCCAAAAAGTCACAAATCAAACAGCAAGATTTTTTCTTTTACTAGCCATATTCATTGTGGTTGCATAGCTGCAGTATTACGGAACTCAATTTCTGAGTAATGTTTGGGAGCAGTAGGAAAAAAAAACAGTCAAACATAACCCAAAAATATCCAGGGCCCTTTTGTTTCACATGGAGCTGGATCTCGATCCATGATCCCAAAGCTGGTTCATGCTATCCATTACGCGGGTGCTGGTGTCAGCGAACCAATGTTGGATCACTGATCTTGATCCGGATCAGCGTGAAACAAAACAGGCCCCTAAAATGAAGCAGCAACTTCTCAGAAAAATTGAAAAATATTGAAAAAACACCCCATAACCAAGGAAACTACATAGGCGAGGTAAATGTATTTGCTCATAAGAACACTGGGGCTGTCAGGGCAACTTTTTAATGGCAGATTAAGCCAATCAACCAGAGAAAGAAGTTCCACCAAGCTAACCACTACTATAAAATTCCTTCTACCAATGCTAATATAAGAAACTGTGTGCTGATCACTTCCCTTTTTTCCCAGCTGTGGCTTTATTTATTCCCTAAACACCCAACTGTGACTATCCCTATCCACAGAGAGAAGTACTTGAAGTGGCCAAAGCCAGGTCTAGTTCCCTACCTCTTCTCTTTGATAGCCTCATACTCTTCCCTCTTCTGCCCTCGCAGGGCATTGCGCTCCTCCAGGGTGGAGTCAAAGGCAAAGTAGTGGAGGAGGAATGGCCAGATCTCACGTCTTAGGTACTCGTCGATCCCTCCAAAGAAGATTGCCTAGCAGAGGACAAAAGGACGTACTCACAGTTACGTGTAACAATTCAATGTCACTGTTTGCAGACTAAAGAACTGATGTTGTTTGGCAGCCATGGCACGGCTTGCATGCATGATGAAGCCTGATGATACCATCGAATTATACGTGTACATATATAAAGACAGAATTTCTGCAGGCCCCCAATTTTTATATGACCTGACAAGTGACATGACGGTTGAACAGTGCCTTTGCACTTTTCCTCTACACTGGCAAGCTCAGACTGCACAGTACCCAAAACTTTAGTTTGCAATAAAAGCACAAATTTAATCACTTGGCCAGGAATGAGTACATGTATCAGAGGTTAATTTTCCATTCTTGTTTCATATTCATGAAGGCCGAGCTACATATTTATTGGAAGGCACAACCATAATCTCTATTTCTGCTACATTCTCAGGCAACACGACAGCCATGAGATCACATGATCTCATTTCCTTGTAGTCAGTTCTGGGGCTTTAGCTAATTCAATCAGCTCCAGCACTCTTCAGATTAGCTACGATACTGTGTACATGGATGTTTGTTTAATCAGCCCTGAGCGCTGCTTGGATGAAACCCTTACAAAGCATGATTCAACTTGCCTTACAAGTCGTGCAAGTCTTGCCAATTCCAGTTCAGTTTTGTATGAAAATCCCTGGTGTTTCTATTCGACAAATGGTTTTGTGCACACCTGACCTCAGAAGTTGGTGTCACATTTTTTCATGTTATCATGATCATCATAACATTTTTAGTAATGAAAATCGTGATGCCTCTTCTTTCAATTTATTGCCCTTGACCAACAAGGCTGAGTCACAAAAAATTATAAATCTAAAAACTCAAACATCGCTTACAACATACCGGTATCTCCTATACAATATGCTCAAAACCTCGTATTTCACCTTTTTTAAAGGTTGACTTGCACACTCTGTGTTCATAAAGGCAACAGTGCTAGGTTGAATTGCCTTACCTTTCTGAGTTCATAGTCGTCTTCAACTTGTCCCCTCTCATTGAGGTATGACCACCACATCTCCTCGTTGACTTCGTCGTAAACCCCTTCCTCGGGGTGGTAATCGGCAGGCTTCATCCTCGACTGCAGGATGGTGAACTTATGGTAGAGATTGTCGCTGTCCTTGTCAAGCAGTTTGCTCTGCACGCACGTGGATTTTCAACAAGGCGACATAATTTGACAGAGTCTTGAAACTTGTAACAAGATTTCTGGATAATCTGCCCCGAGTCCTTAGCTCCATGCATAAAGCACAGCAAACACTCAGTGACAATAATGTGAAAGGTTGTGGTTTAAGTGAATGCAAGCTATGGCCCTGTTTACTGTGTGCTCATCTTCAGATGTACACTACTCCTGTCATACCCCTAACCCTGCTAAATGCACCAGAATGCACCAGAGGGAAAAAGTTGTTGCAAATTGGTGCATTTAGCAGTCAACACAAATCTTGCAACCAGTGCATTTTTCAGTGTACTACAGGTACCTAGACTGATAAACATTAGTTCACTGCATAATGCACCAAAATGCACTGGTGCATACCGGTGTATTTTGCAGGGTCCCAGTTAGGGTCTGGTGCATTCTGGTTCATTTAGCAGGGTCCCATTTGGGGTCTGGTGCATTCTGGTGCATTGAACAGGGTCCCATTTGAGGTCTGGTGCATTCTGGTGCATTGAGCAGGGTCCCATTTGGGGTCTGGTGCATTCTGGTGCATTGAACAGGGTCCCATTTGGGGTCTGGTGCATTCTGGTGCATTGAGCAGGGTCCCAATCGGGGTCTAGTGCATTCTGGTGCATTTAGCAGGGTCCCATTTGGGGTCTGGTGCATTTAGCAGGGTCTCAATCGGGGTCTGGTGCATTTTGGTGCATTTAGCAGGGTCCCATTTGAGGTCTGGTGCATTCTGGTGCATTTAGCAGGGTCCCAATCGGGGTCTGGTGCATTCTGGTGCATTGAGCAGGGTCCCATTTGGGGTCTGGTGCATTCTGGTGCATTGAGCAGGGTCCCATTTGGGGTCTGGTGCATTCTGGTGCATTTAGCAGGGTCCCATTTGGGGTCTGGTGCATTCTGGTTCATTTAGCAGGGTCCCATTTGGGGTCTGGTGCATTCTGGTGCATTTAGCAGGGTCCCAATCGGGGTCTAGTGCATTCTGGTGCATTTAGCAGGGTCCCATTTGGGGTCTGGTGCATTTAGCAGGGTCTCAATCGGGGTCGGTGCATTTTGGTGCATTTAGCAGGGTCCCATTTGAGGTCTGGTGCATTCTGGTGCATTTAGCAGGGTCCCAATCGGGGTCTGGTGCATTCTGGTGCATTGAGCAGGGTCCCATTTGGGGTCTGGTGCATTTAGCAGGGTCTCAATCGGGGTCTGGTGCATTTTGGTGCATTTAGCAGGGTCCCATTTGAGGTCTGGTGCATTCTGGTGCATTTAGCAGGGTCCCATTCGGGGTCTGGTGCATTCTGGTGCATTTAGCAGGGTCCCATTTGAGGTCTGGTGCATTCTGGTGCATTTAGCAGGGTCCCATTTGGGGTCTGGTGCATTCTGGTGCATTGAACAGGGTCCCATTTGAGGTCTGGTGCATTCTGGTGCATTGAGCAGGGTCCCATTTGGGGTCTGGTGCATTCTGGTGCATTTAGCAGGGTCCCAATCGGGGTCTAGTGCATTCTGGTGCATTGAACAGGGTCTCATTTGAGGTCTGGTGCATTCTGGTGCATTTAGCAGGGTCCCAATCGGGGTCTAGTGCATTCTGGTGCATTTAGCAGGGTCCCATTTGGGGTCTGGTGCATTTAGCAGGGTCTCAATCGGGGTCTGGTGCATTCTGGTGCATAGAGCAGGGTCCCATTTGGGGTCTGGTGCATTCTGGTGCATTTAGCAGGGTCCCTGGCAAATACCTGGTGGGAGTTATGGGTATGGGTAAGTATGCCATGGATTTGTACACATTCAGCTAAAAAGTGGCCTTATGTACATGTACACGTACTGCATGCCTACTGTAAGGTTCAACAGGTGCTGGAATGCAACATGCCCTCCACTGGGTCTTGCGAATAAGTCAACATGTATTACCCTAAACAGTATGTGTTGCATTCATTTCAAAACGGCAGCCCTTGAAACAGTAGACTAGCTTTCCCAAGTCAACACCTACATGTACCATTCCTTGAAATTGTGCAACAAAATATCAAAGTTTACAAGTTGTGCATTTAAGTTAAAACTATGATTTATCTCTAGAGTGTAAGACCGTGTCCGAAACAGGTTTCCAGAGCTACGGCTAGGTATATTGTCTACGCGTCTCTGTGCATTTCCAATGGAGTGAAGACCTAGACCTTGCTCTAAACAAGAGATTCCGATGCAGCCTAAGCTAATAATCTGAGCAGCTGATCTCACACAGTTATTTCAAAGACTTCATACAAGAAGTTCAGATGGGCAATTAATGGCCATTCTTTTTTCTTAACAAAGCCACCTAACACTGATCAACCACCGACAACCTCCCCCAAAAATACAAAATTAAAATGACATTCTTTTAATTCCTAACACAAATGGAATTCTTGTGGAATTTTTTAAAAATCAATTTAATGGTGTGACTTTTACAGTGGATTCCTTACCTTTGTCTTCTGTTTGACACAACATTGCCAGTGGTCAAACACTTTGGTCAATCGCTCCAAGCCACCATGGTGGAAATGCAGGATTTTATACTGACTCTCCTGGCTTGCAATAACCAACTGACCACTGTTGCTGTTCTCACCGCTGAAGAAAACTCGCAGTGACCGCATGTGGCTCAGATCGACTGAGAAGACGCCGCACAGCTGCTCCTTGGGAGTCTTGCTTGCAGATTTGGATCCTGCTGAGGTGTACTCGATGGAATTCTCCGGGAAGGTGAGATTGTGGCTGACTATGGGGCTGGCGGGAGACATGTGCGACGGTGGGGTGTTCTGGTTGTAGAGTGGGATGAAGGGGTCGAAGGGTTCATTCCCGGGGCTGGATGGCAGGGAGCCCGGGTCAGGGTTGGAGGTGGTTGGGGTTGTGGAGGAGGACACGGAAGCTCCGCGATCCTCCGAGTCCATGTCCGAGCTGTCCTGCAGGTCACGGAGCATCTGATCCCGCATCAGACTGCGGAGAGGAGAGGGCAAGGAGCTGGGGTTGGACGATGCTGAGCTAAGACTCTCATCCTTGACTTTACTGTTGGAGATGTTTGCCATTGTGTCCGCGGGGCCGACGTTCAGGTCCTTGGGCCTCTCTAGCTCTGTCGAAGTTGAAGATTTCTCAGGGCAGGGATTCTTGTTGCCAAGCAGGTGAGCCAGCCGAGCATCTGTTGAGAAGCTGTCGCTCTCTGAGGATGGGCTGGTATCACATGGTCTCTCAAAAACATCTCGCCTCTGAGGAGAGACAGGGCTTTCAGGATTTGAGTTCAGCTCATCGGCATCTTCTTTGTTTTTCTTATCTTCCATTTCCACAGACACAGACCTGTTTTGCTCTGCTGGGCCAGATTCAAGTTCTACTGACCCATCACCTTCCGCTTCTGAGTCCTGGCAACTTTCAGAAATTGCGACAGGATTCTGTCTCCCCGCATCCCCACCACCATCATGAGCAGCTTCAGGGGCATCGTCTTCTGATGACACACTAGCTTCAGCGTCTCCTTTGGCAGCTGCATCTGTTGGAGCTGCGTGCGGCTTCAAATTTTCCTCTTCCTCCTCATTTTTGACTGGTGATTGCTTAGGGGAGGTCCTAGGCGACATCCGCTGGTGCTTTTCGAGTGAGGAGTTGGGTATCCATGTGAGGATTAGGGAAGATGCCACCCGCCCATTACCCTGAGACCTGAGGGTCAGGTACCCCGGGTAGTGCTCAGCCGTCTTGGCCAGACTGGACGGAGGGTGCACACAGACGTTGTTCTTGCAATAGATGATCTCGCCATCCAGCGGGGGCGCCCTGATGTACTCCGGGTCGGAGATGCCGAGAAAGTCACTGAACTTCTTGAGAAGGAAAGACATGGTGAAATGGAAGAGTCCAAAGCTGCTGCTGCGATTTGAAAGTCAGAGAAAACTTTCACGTAGAAACTGCCGAGTTTGGAATTCCTACGGCTGTTAATTCTGGTTCTATCTGCCTCATACTGAGATTTGGATGACAGAGCTCCGCATCTGCTAACAAATAAAGAAAAAAGATTATGGAAAAATGGAAGCTTGTACACATATGTTCACCATCTGGAAAGAGGATTTCAGTTAGAAAGGTTCACTTCAAGTGGTCTCATACAACAAGATTTATTGATCAAGATGCACATTTCAAAGCACACTGAGATACAATTCCTAGTAATGACTATTATTAATAAGAGTACTGAAGAACCCGCACAAAGCAATTCACGAATGAATTGATCTGGTAGGGTCTACCATTCATGTAAATATAAGCACATGCAGGCTAGGCATGGGCCATATGAATTCATGAGTTCATGATGTCATTCCAGTCACAACAATCTGCGTTTCAAATTAGAGTGCAGTTTTCACAGAACTGAATACAGAGTTCAAAATAGTAAATAATTAACTACATGAACCATTCACTGCATGTACAATGTACTTGGATGCAATAATTATCAACTGCACAATGAACATAAGTGCATATTACATGTACACAGATCATACCTGATAAATGCTATCATGCCTGACGCAGCCTAAGCATACAACATGCGACGGCACCTACTCAATGAATAAATTCCAATCAGAGACACGAATCAAGTTACACAGACCAGTCTTATTCGACTGCTTAAAACCCAAACCATCCTGAACCCAACAAGGTTATGCAGGATTTCAATGGTCCCTAGGGGGTTCTAATTAGACTCATACATGTAAATGTACAGTACATGGCGGGCAATATACTTACCGTTTAGAAAGGCCCCAAATGACCAATTTGACCTGTGTACGTAATTGAGTGATGTGATGAAAATGGCAAACTCTGAAGTCTGAATGGATGGGTGTTCCTGATACTTGAAATAAAAAAGGAGGGCAAGGGGACATGCGGACATCTGCTCTTAATCTGGTTTCATTCACTGGCAGTGCCATGTGCTGACCAAGTATGCAGGGTAACAGGTGTTCACTGAGAATGGTTGGATGAATCATGCTTTCGACAACTGTCATAGTCCATCTCAAAATAAAATGAACACCAATAAGCAACATTTTCTCAACTATTATCCTACATGTACATGTGCATGTATATTTGTAAACAAAATTTTTAATGAATTACAAATAATTAATAGACGTGTCCGGTATGTCACCCTGTGACTTACTGTACATGTACCAGTACAGTATGGTATGGATTTTTAAATTCAGTCTTATGGTACATGTACACTTTTATACAAAGTGTCTCTGTGGCCTCTAGAATGAGTTGGTTTGGTATTTCAGGGAGCCATGGTCTTTCAGGAACAAAGCATGTGAGTGAGTCAGCGTATGGCTGCGCTGACAGGACGGACTGTCGCGCGCGCGTGTAGCTGTTACCAAATAGCCATGTACTGGGCATGCACTGTTGGAATACCAAACTGGCTCATTAATTAACAGTGTGCATGTACATGTACACGTACATGTATGCATGACAATATTACTGTCAAAGCACAGTGTACATGCACATAACAAGGTGGCTTGGCTTTCAAGGCACTATGACATTAAGGGGACGATTTATTTCATTAGTCATGTTAGTAAAGTTGGGATCAAGTTGTGGGGACAAAAATGTGTCCCTGTGACATTTTTGGTCCCATTTGGACACATGCCTTGTCCCTATAACCCGATAACAAGTAGGGTTCTTCTCAATGAAACATGTACATGTATGACCCTTAAACCTGTTTGGAGGTCATCAAATGCATTGGCCTTGCTTGAATCACCAAATTTTTATCAGCAACTGTCTGTGTCACATCTTGGCAGGTACATCACTGGGCTGTGTGTAATCTCAACATCCAATCCATCACCACGAAAGAGGAACCCTGTCACAACGGCCATTTTTTCTCAGTGATTTTCCCATGTGTATTGCCTCTTTTACCAGAGTATTTGTTTTGCTGGCCAGTACCAAGTGTAGGATTTTACAGGGGAGGGGCATGCATCGGGGGGGGGGGGGAGGAAGAGGAAGGGAGCAGAACCCCACTTGTAATGTAGAAACCCCCTTCCCACAATGCCCTTTGAAATGTTCCAACAGATACATATACTGGATTTTTATTATAAACTTGATCTCAAAAAATACCCAGAAATTACATGTCCAGTGGAACGCCTTTATAACAAACATGAGGGGATCCGCGTGAAATGTTTGGTACAGTGGTCGTTCGGTATAGCGTGATTAACTGCAGAACGTTTTGTTGCCGTGTTGAATAGCGCCCTCTCTTGTCTAACTGAAGTGCACCCTCTTTTGATACTATGGTTCACTGTTTTCGTGATGTTTTGCCGTTGCATTCACGTTTTGACGTTTCTAGAAATGTATCTGTTAATTATTTTTGTTTGTCATTAAATCTTGAGTTACAAAATTGCTATTTAGTTTATCCTAAAAGTTGTGAAGCTACCGCTCATGATTGATCTCTGATGCATGCTGAGGCGAATCTCAGTTGATTTGCAACTGAATAATGTTCGGTTGGTTTTGTGCACAAAATATTGGGAGCCAAGGATGATGTTCGGTAAAGCTGAATGTTCGGCATAGCGGTGTTCAGAATAGCGACGTTACACTGTATAGCCTCAAAATTTCTCTGTCTCACCTTGAAGAACCTCAGCCACCTGTGTATCAACCCTCTCCCCCACATTTCAGTCTACAATTACAGTGAGATGAGATTGGTTAGTGGGAAAAAAATCCCAGTTGAGGATAAATTACATGTACAGAGTAAAAAGAGTACTGAAAAAAAGATGACGAAATGCACTGACATGCTGTGTTTAGTGGATTGCCAGGTGGTCTTATTACCAGTGGTCCATTAGACAGTCTGACAACTGTGACCATATAGTTTTCAGGTCCCTTATTTTGCCACTTACTGTGAAAACCAATCAGACTCTACACTGGGTGGCAACATTTGGAACCTGATGACTACATGTACATGGTCACAGATGTTAGGCAGAATTAGGAATCATTTTTATTGCCTTTAAACACATGTACTTCAGTATCTTGAACTGGAACTAAAAAATCGTGATTCATGTGATTGAATATGAGCTACATGATTTAACTCGAGGCATTTCTGGGACTTTCAACACACTGACAATTACGACTGCAATATTCCACAACACAGAAGAATTTTTGATCATCTGCAGCAAGGAAGAAACATACACGTACATGCGCTACGTATAGTACATGTACATGTATATTCAAGGTACCCAAGAAAACATACACTGCGGTATCATTTGCAAGCACTTGCAAGTGAAAATTGCATGTACATGTATCTGTCTGGAAAACAGTGCCGATGAACAACGTACCTGTGCATGTATGTACAATGCACATGTACAGTAAATGCAGTTTTAAAAATGTGGTCTGTTTTGGGGGTCAATAAATGGCAAAACCGTCAATGTACTGGTACATGTATTTCCATTAAAAATATCCAGCACACATCTGTGAATACAAATTCACGGGCATACAGTTCATCTGTGAACTTCAAGGGCATACTCCGCGAGATGCTTTACACAAATTTACTTCCAAATTTGAAACTGGATGTACTGTGCTAACTTTTGTCAATGTACATACTTGGACAAGGTTTCACTCACCACTTTTTTGAGTTTCACGCATCAGTGCTCATGCACAGTAATATCATAATTTGCTATCCAACCGGTGAATTTAAGCACACATATGACTGCTTCATATTAATGGTTAATGACGCCGGATAGAAAAATCAATAGAAAAATGAAGCTCGGTATTGAGAATCTCCACAGCGCAGCGGACGATCAATAAAAACATGCAACAGCTGTCACAACACACGAAACCACTCGACTAGCTCAACAAACACTTGCTGCTTACAGGTAAATACTTGTACATGCATATCACACACATACACTGTACCTACCGGTATACATGTACATGCATATTGCACATACATACTTACTTGTATGTACCAAGTGATATTTCCATTTGCAACATTTGTTGAAGAATGTTAATCAATGCTTGGCTGCACTTTTTTTTTCAAAACCTTCCTGTGTACAAAGCTAAGTTACACCTCTCAAACGTACCGTACACACTCTTCTTCCTGTAAAGGGTTTAAACTAATTGTGGATGGTTGGTGACCCAATCAAGCATGCGTCCAACCTGCTATTTCTAAATTTTAGAATAAAAGAATGGTTTTTAACATTTCTGTCCAAACCTGTGGGGGGAAAAACAGCCCAAGCAACATTTCAACACCATATAGCTAAATGATGGGCCTTTGTTATTATTTTTTTTTAAATTTACATGAGGCCAAATCATCTGCAAAATTAACCTGGTTTATGGAACAGTGGTCTAATTACCAGAAGGCCACTGTTTCCTAAAGAACAGTTTGTGGTAATTACAAGCAAGCAGTGGGTGAGCCTGGCATACGACTACTTTTATGAAGACGTTATATGCACCCTAAAAATAGATTTTTCAACATGGCTTTGATACTCAGTTCAATGACTCATACTGTATGTTGGGCATACGCATGTCTTCATCATGCATGATGCATTATGCACCTTGCTGTGAGTAATTTTGGCACAGCAGGAATCTCTTCCTCTGTGGGACTTCTGTCCATATTCCTCTTCCAAAACTGTATGAAATTGATTTTTTCTCCCACTCCTTTTGCAGAACAAAGTCCACATGTTAATTCACAGCCTTGAAAACATGCATTCAAAGTAAATTTGCAGAGCTGTGCAAGGATAAGTGTATGAGAAAATGAAAAAAATTGCTCCTGCAATATTATTTTTTTTAATGAGTAGACCACTAATCAAAGTTGGAAAGGAAGCGCTGGAAACATTAAAACAAAACAAAACAAAAACACGTACGAACAAACGAAATCAAGCACATGCACAAAAAACATATAACTGGCCTATTTCCTTGCATGTTTGTTTGCTGCAATAGAACACAGCCATCAGATGATTAACAGTTGATGACAAACAAGAAATTTAGCATTACGCATTCATAAAATGATGAATGTGTGAATGGTAGGGGTGTTTGGTGCAGCGTCTCTTCATTGCTTTCACAAACAGCTTAACCCTGCTCTTTTAAGTTAGGATCTACAGACCTGTAAACATGTACAATTTCTGTGTATAATTGAATTGTGTTTACTGATTTTTATATGATTGTCCTCTTTGTTAAATTTTGTCTTGTTTTGTTTTGTGTTTGATGATAAATGCTTTATTTTCAAATGTAGAATTTAATATTTATTTAGTTTTTAATCGTCATTGTAAATACATTTGTTAATGGATCCCATTCCAGTAACTGGTGGTCCTTCTGCTGTTGGATGCAGTGAATAAATAAATATTGTATGCACCATATGTATCATAAAATAAGACTGGATTTCTTACACTGTCAATAATTACAGTTACAATGTACATGCACTGACGTCAGATGCGTGGATGCATTATCATCATGTGACTTCACAGCAATCATGCATATACATGTACATGTATATGCAAACACTGGGTACTATTTGAATCACACCTGTAACAACACAATACACTGTAATTAATAGTAATGCAAGGCACCTGTGGTTAGGGGAAGCATTTTGTGGAGTACAGTGCTAATGTCTGCAATAACTCAAGCACACACCGGTAGACACGGAAGATATGACACTAAATCTGAAGAATGTGAACTGCTGCAGGGAAAACGAATGAGCAGGCCAAAAAATCTCTCCTTTCATCGGAAAAGAGTATTATTGCGTGATATAAACATGCATGATGAAACAGTGCTCTGAATAAAAATGCTTAAGCGTTGCACCTCCACACTGAGATACACCTGTACATGTACATGTACACGTAAGTACAATGTGCTGGTGTAAGGACATGACTTCTGCTATGCATTTTTACATGTAAAGTAGGCCTACACTGTCAACTACAAAACTACATGTACCTGTACAGTACTTACGACGTTTTGGAAGATTTGTATTGGCTCTTTTCACTTGGTTCCTTCATGCTACATGTACATTGCTGTAATAGGTTGGCAGAGCACTGGAATATCAGTCTTATGAGCTTAGATTCGAGTACAGTAGTGTCAAGCCTTAACCCTAAATCCCTCAGGGGCATTTTTGCTGATATGGAACCCCGTCCTGCAAAATCCTCCGACTGAGGATAGAGCCTCCAATTGGATACAGCCTCAACTCTCCCCAAACCGGCATATGTACATGTACGTGTCCATGTACCATACCTGTATTTCTTGAATGTGTTCTCTGAATGACCACTCCGTGTATCTCTGTCTTTCAAAATCAATATAATGAACACCTGATAGAGCAGTGCAAGTAATGCCCCATAGGTTCTGATCTTTTAATGTCACACTTGTGTTTTTCCTATGACTGGTAATCAGTACAAAAGTAAATAAGGTTAACTCACAAAGTGCTTGAAATCCCATGCAGCTATTAAAACACCAGGTAATAATACAGGTACACGTGCTATCAAATACCAAATGAAAATACAACCCTATTTAAAACTAATGGGACAAATGTCCATTTTGAACAAATTTGAGGTAAAATCCAAAACCAACCAAAAAGGGATATTTCTGCAAAATTTGGCTGCCCATTTGCTCTTTGCATGCCGCCGCCATAGACACGCAGAGCCTCGAACTGGCAACTCTCATAAATATACATGTAGCTGGTTCAGCGATTCGCGTCGATGTTGCTTAATAAATGCACGTTGCGACTAGAACTAACGCAACACATGCAAATTTATTAAGCAACATCGACGCGAATCGCTGAACCAGCTACATGTATATTTATTGAGAGCTGCCAGATGGAGGCTCTGCGTGCCTATGCAAAGAGCGAATGGTACATGAAGTTGTAGGCAAAATGAGAGTGGTCTGTAACATCTAAGCCTATGAAGATATGCTTATGCATCATGGATGCGCAAAACGGCTAAAAGCTTGGCAAGCCAAAGACCTTGACCAAATGAGTGGGTCAAAATCACTGAAATCAGTCATACATGCACATGTGACATATACTGTACCAGTACATAGTACAATATATACAGCCTCAATCCTATGAAATCTTCCATTTACATGTACAGTATGTAAGGATTTAGGAGGATTTGGGAAGGTTAAGGTTAATAAATGGGTAATTCCAGAAATTAGGGGTCCATCTTTTTGGTGTTCCTGTCACATCTGACACATGATTTTGTAAGTTCAGAACACATATTCTAATTTTCAAGAGTGATGAATAAATGCAAATTACATGCCAAACAAATAGTAATAGTTTGAAATCAATTCCAGTGATGTTTCCATGTATATAATAACAAAGGTCAGATGTAATAGGGACATGAAAAGTCACTGTTTTGGACCCCTAATTTCTGGAATTACCCAAATACATTGTACATACTAGTAAGTACCGGTACATGTAAATCTAAACATGTACATGTATGGGCTGTTAGTGGTAGAGTGGTTCAGATGACCACACCAGTCAACAGTGAGTCAAGGATTAAATCCCATATAAAACAGGTTTATCCCGAGTGCAGATTGTGCTTCATAATTTAAGCAATGGTGGAAGAACTCCCAAATGTTCAACCAGAGGCGAAATTAGCGGTGAAAATCAATTCCGAGTACACGTCAAGCTTTTGAAAACTTGTCTTGAAACTGTAGTCACACATTAGTTGTGCAATATACATGTACATGAACCGGTAGGCTAATTTTTGTTTGTTGTAACTAGTCCCTAAGAACTTCAAGGGCACTGAAGGTTGCAAATCAATAGTCTGGGCCATGAAGCTGCAATGAGATGCACACACAGTTCAACTCAGATGGACCTGCCGGCTTGTCATTTTCCTGAGCATCTGCGAGGCAAGTGAGCATGCAAAATCCTCATTGACAGTACGTGACTGGCTTGCCAAGCCGATGGCACATCCATCTTGATAAATTATTACGGAGGAGTTCGCCGTGGAGTGAGCAATATCAAATTTCCAATCTGGTGCCTTCCTTTCAGGGCCCAAGACAAATAGATTAGTAAAATATGAATGAAAATCTACAATTTTAAATGACTGGTAACAGCTAGCCAAAAACCCCACACATGTACACACACCAAGACCCAAAGGTGCGCCAACGTGTACATGGTTAAAGTATGGTTTTTCCATTGGAAACAAGTTGAAAAGAATTTATGCAAGTCCATTCTCACTCTACTTTCATTTTCCCTTGGGACTTTCATGATTCTTTCAAGATTCTTTATGCAACAACCCATGGGCACAATTTTTGTATGTTAACTAAAATGAGGACCCTAAATCCACGTAAAAATGCTTGGATTCAGCATTTATCATGCCTATTGAGCCATCAAAAATAAAACCTTGGTGTACGTGTGTGCTCATACTAATTTTCAAGTTAACGCATTGTACCATGTTGAGGAAAAGGCCAGGAGGATTATCGTCCAGATGGAAAAAGAAAAGGAGAAGGAAAAGAGAGATGGAATTGTATGATTTCAATAAGGTGATTGGGTTGAGCCAAATCATCTAAAAGTACATTTTAAAACTTACACTGATCAAAATTCAAATGAAATGAGCTATGATATTTATTGTTTCCATTTGTTGTTTACATTTTATTGCAACTGATAATAGGCACTTGCAAGACTTATGTATCATGCGTAACATTTGCGTTTGCGATTTTTTTGTTTTCAATTTACACGGTCATAACAGTAATTCTCACAAACAATGATTACACATTTTATTTTTTGTTGCTTTTTAATTTTTAATGAAATTTAGGTGTTGTATGAACGTTCATGAGACAACGTTCAGGGCAACATCTACTCAGCTGCCTGTTCTTGATGAAGTGATTCAGTATTTTCAAGTCAAGCTTGAACATGAGATTCCACAAACAGCAGCAACAATGTGCATACGTACTTCAGATTGTGATGCTTTAAAGTACATGTAAAAGTCTTTTAAGCCAGTGGTCGAAGTGCTTACATGATCTAGACAAAAGCCTTGCTATTCACTGATGGCAAAATCACTTTTGTTTGGGCTATTCTCAACCTTGGAGAATTATTTTACGAGGGAAGTGAAGTGTACCGTAGGTACCACAGCCCAACAAATGACTCATGCAAATTGTTGCCGCTACTCACAGAGTCTCACAAAATCAGGGACCAACTGTGGATGCTGAGCTAGCTACACTTTGCCAAACATGAAACACTCTTGATGTCGCCATTCCGCATCCCAATTTATGTTATTCAACAATAATAACAGTAAAGATGGTAAACGCATAGCAGAAAGGGGATGCATGATTCTTTCCGATCATCATGTACATGTATGCTAATTCTACATTTACATAATTTATGGTGTTCTCCATTTTGTCAACTATTATCTAAATCATTAATAAATATTGGAAAGAATTCCAAACATTCACCTCACTTTTTTAATTCATGCCTTCCCTCACTTGACAACAGGTAAAATCCCTCCCAAATGCCTGGCTCCATTTAACTGGCTAAAGCATGTACTGGTATCATCATGAATTATGACACTCAAAATTTGTGTTGGTCAATTTTTGGAAAGAATTCCATATACATGTACATTGTGTACAAACACTGCTTGATACGCTGTGCACAAATCCTATGAGACCGGTCTGAGAAATTGTGTTTTCAAAGTGAATACTGTATGTCCATATTTTTACTGCTAAATTTGACTTTTTAGGACTTTTGATTTCTTTAAGATGATTAATACATGTAGGTCACTGCACGGCCAAATTAGTGACGTCCAGTCCGTTGGCTATGGAACTCTTTTTACATTTTTCTTCCTAAACGATTACATGTACACTGTAGGCACTACTTGTTTGCTTTATTTTAACTTTAACCGACCTCAATCCTCTAAAATCCTCCGGGTGGTATTGGAGGATTTTGGAGGATTGAGGATGAGTGATGAATTGAACACAGGATTTTGGAGGATGAATGCTGATTTAAAAGCTGGAGGATTTTCAAGGATTGAGGATGAATGGTGAGTGAAGTACTAAAAATTGGTCACAATGATACATATAGTCATGCTATATACTGTTTACAATACATGTACCCAAGGAGAGTGTGTTCCATTGTTCACTGCTACTGGTCACAAATTATACAATCCTCAACTGCAATGTGTTAAAACAAAGGCACATGTCTGCTTTGTTTATTACAACAACAACGACCCAAAAAAAAACCCAAGTAGGGCCATGGAGGATTGAGGATTCAGGTACATCATGTACATGTACCTTTCATTTTGTGCATAAGCCCAAAAACTGGAGGATTGAGGATGAATGCAGTTTTTGGAGCTGGGCAATTGGAGGATTTGGGAGGATTGGCGTGACTGAGGATGTGCCCTTGTAAAAAAGCCATCATTCGCCACTCACTGACTCAGTTTACAGACTACCTTCTCACCATAGTTCTGACCACGCCGCTGACACAATTTTGCCGCGTACTTTTGACTTTTATTTTAAAATCATTAATTATGACATCACCCCCCTATCATGCCTGGTATGGAAAATCCTCCATGATCATCATGATCATCATGATCAGGTAATGACGATCAGACGATATGCAATCTTGAACCACAGAGCAAGGAACTTTGTGTGTATTTATGGTGCTCCATCCTGACATGCCTGAGTTGATTTGCCTTTGAATAACATCCATTCATAGGATAATCAATTCAGGAGAAAGTACAATAAATGTGCGTTAAGTTCAAGTTGCGCATAACGATTACCAGGCCTCACTCATCATGTTGATCGTGGCACATCCACATGTCCATGAAAACATGTTTCTCACACACACACAAATGCATGGACATTACAATAACACACACAGTCACGTCACATACCCTCTTCTGAACACAATATTTTCATTTGACTACACTGATTCACTTACTGAGCGAAATGTGCAAAATATTAAGAAGATTTACCCACCTGTTGTCAAAGTAAAAGAAGATAACCCTGTCACGTCAATGTCGTGCATGCAACGAATGAACGAGTGCACATCACGTACGGCCACTGTGTGGTTGACATCACCAATGAGGGCGTGCTTCAAGTGTATAATATATGACGGCTGTTTTATGTACTGACCTTTGCTATTTCAAACAAAGATTTAGAACATAAAACTGTCATACAGTATATGACTGGTACCTTGCAACTACTTATGTTATGTTCATTTTTATCGAGGTGAACGAATAGTACCAGCTAACTTCTATTTACGACGCATAGCAACAACAAGCGAAAATGGCAGATACCGGTGACAGGTAGGCCATGGGTAGACTACTTAAAATTTAGCATTTTATCTGTTAATCGGGTTCATTAACGCTAATTGAACTGAAATTTTTAGTAATTTCTAATTTCAGTTTTTATATGCCCAAGGTGTTTATTTCAACAAAAGGTAATTTGCAGAATTTTTTCACAGAATTAAAACAGATGTGGCATTGGCCATGCATAGGCCATGAATATGAATTATGATTATGCTCGGCTGTGATGAGTGTGTGACTTACAATGCATGACCAGCAGACCAGGTGACTCGACTTAGTCTGAGGCATAAATGATCAAGCTAACTTCAAGGCCTGTAGCAGTGTGGAAATAGTGAACTGTTGCAGATATTGCACTGGGTAAATTGTGTGGATAGTGGGGTGGTTTGCTTTTTGGGGCGAAAAGTAAAACTAAGTTTAGAAAATTAATGCCAGGCGTGGAAAGAGTTCCGTATGGCATGTGTGGGGCAGCGCGGACATCCTGGACTCTCTCAAAATGCCAGGTACTGCGCCGATGAAAAAAGCGACCTCAGCGACGTATGCGTGTACCAGCCAGTCCAAGGATCAAGTTACACAATCTTTTCTCTGATCAGTACTTACGCACCCGCTCGTTGCAGTTGTTTTCACCGGCGCAGTGTTGTTGCTGCCTGGTATCATGTGAAACTCCTGGATACATGTCCGTGCTGCCCCATAGGCCTAGTACGGAGAGGCCTCGGCCTACTAAAAAAAAAGTGCTAGGGGCTTAGGCCTAACATTAGCTAGGCTAGGGAAGCTCATACATTTTTTTAACTGTTTTTTCTGTTTTCTTTTTGAAGTGATCTTTGTCCTTATAGAGGATGTCATAAGAAACATTTTGATAATAAGTTTGAATTCCATCGGACTCTGCAAAGCAAAGGAATATTGATTTGAAGTAGGGATATTTTGAGATGTTTTGGGATGCTTTTTGTACTTTTGTAATGCAGAGCAAACTGTGATTTGTTAGTACACAAAAATGAGTATGGATTTTGACTGAGTAGCTTAATTTAAATTCATATTTTCATAAAATCTTTGTTCTTATTTGTGCTTTATTTCAATGAATTAAATGCTGGCTTCTCTTGAAATTTGAAATATTTTGAAATTGTAAATTAAACAGAGGAGCTAGAGTGTGCAGAAAAAGACTCATTTTAATCACAATTTCCTATTTAAGAAAATGAGTTCCCAAATGAACAGTGCCGCCACTCATTTATGCATGTCCCAACCTACAACCTAGGCCTATGGACAACACTAATTTTCCCTTAAAATGTTATGACTGCCGTTAGAAAGTGATAACGTGTCCCAAAAAGTGAAATTTAGCTGCGAAAATTCTGAAGCATTTACTTAGAAAACACTTCAGACAAGTCTGATAGGTTTGTGCAAAAGGCATCAAGTGTTACCCACATATGGAGCTGTTTCCCAAGACTTTTCTTTACAGAATGCCCCATTTCCCTCCTTTATGTTAATTTTTTTTAGGATATAAGGCCCTATTTCTTGTTTTTTGTTTAGTGTTCAAGATCAGCTGGCAAATGACCAGCCTGAAACAGCACAGGATGGCGACCCAACAGAAGAAATGCCCCAGTCTCAAGGTAGGGCGTGAAGGAAGGGCCAGGAAGGGGATACCTAAGTAGGCTAAGAATGGAAGGTCAAATGTAAAGTTTAGGCCAAAATTGAAGCTGACAAAGTTGATTAAGTTCTGGACTCTGTGGGGTTTTGTACAGTGGAGCCTAAAGGCTTGCAGATAATTGATACGATTTTGCTCTTTATGTACTGAATGTGACATTTTCATTTCAATGTAATTACTTTAAAGATAACGAGGAGGTCATTGATGGTGAGGACAAGACAGGAATAACAGATGTTGTCGAGGATATCAATGTCCAGGCACTGAAGGAGGTAAAAGGGAAAATTTTGATGAATAAGCTGTAATAAGAAGTAGGTAAAATGGTTACCACAGCCCCTCTTGCTGTAAATTAATATTTTGAGAGATCATTGATGCAGTGGGAACAGTTATTATTTAGGAGCTGATTGCTGGTTAAATACACACCAATGCTCTTAGCATTGGTTGCTTAATGTAAGAAAGGTGTCACTGGACCAAATTTCACTGGATGTTCAGTGGTGTGGACATTTGCTGAGCACTTTATTCTCCTCACCAACTTCTTGATATTGTGTCCTTTGAATGATTTTCAGGGATCATGGGCTTCGGTCCAGGCTGATTTTTTTTTTTAATATTCCATCTTTTTGTCCATTATCAAGGAAAAGGATACTTCTGGAGTGCCCGGTGAAGGTGAAAATCGACCGGGGTCTACACAGCGACCGGGGTCTGGAGAGCGTCCAGCATCTGCTCAGCGGCCAGGGAGTGGGCAGCGTCCACCCTCGGGTCAGAGACCTCCATCTGCACCTAGATCGCCTAAAGACCAGCCACAGGTGGATGAAGAACCTGAGCGGGCACCCTCCACTGACCGCCCAGCATCCACAACCAGGCCAGCTTCGGCACAGCGGCCTGGTTCAGCAGGGTCAAGGAAAGGATCACCAGCAGCTGGCGGGGCTGGAACACCTGACCGTCCTCCGTCTGGCAGCCGGCCAGGATCAGGTCAGAGGCCTGGCTCAGGTCAGCGACCTAGTTCAGCCCAGCGACCTGGCTCAGCCCAGAGACCCCCATCTGGTGGACAACCAGCAGAAGACCCAATACCAGCCTCAGGCATGACAAGTAGACCAGGTTCTGCTACTCGGCCAAGGTCGGCAACCAGACCTGGCTCTTCTACCAGGAGATCCCCTCAAGTCGAGCAGGATCGACGTGGTGATGGCCCAATCCAGGATGAGGAAGACACAGCAGGATTCAGCAGACGTGTAACAGGTAATGAACACCCAGAGGCCAGGTAGAGGTCAGGGTGGGTCAACAGAGGTCAAAGCGCCAATGTCATTGTTTGCGAATTTATGCAAACTGTGGAAGAAATTTCCCCGGCAGATTACAGGTTACCAGCTACAATTTAATGAGATGTCTTTTGTTTTTGACTGGTATTCTATATTGCTTTCGCTGAGTCCAAACCATTCCCTGTGGCTTGCAAACATAAGAGCTATCTTTTGGCTTCATTTGAAATACTTTGCTACGGTCTGTGTGCCAATAGAAGCAGCTGAATCCACTTGTCATTGGTGCTCATGTCAGCCATAGCCGGCAGACCAGGCCAGGGTCTGCTGTTCAGCTGCAGTCTACAACCGGTTGTGACTTTCCAACTAACCTGATCTGCCTTTCTCCAGGTACGGAAGGTAGCCAGGGTGGCGGTGGGGGAGACCGTCAGAGGTACACTGAGTTGGTCCCTGTAGACAGCAACCAGGAAGACGGTGAAGAGGAGGAGGAAGAGGAAGGAGAAGATGATGTGGGCGAAGACTCAGACGTGTCCGATGACGAGAGCGAAATGGTGGTGCTGGATCCCGATCATGTAAGTCAAAATTTCCCCCAAATCCATGCAAAAGCAAGTTTACAGGCCTTTGTGAGGTCTGAGATCATGTTTTTTATCAAAATATTCTGGGAATTAAGTATTTGATATCTGCTGCAGTTCTATTATGTGAACATTATGCATCTGTGTTGTGATAATCCTTTATAAAGGGATGGCAGAAAAATTTGCATTGCCGTAACCCTCCAACCTTGCTCCCATTGACTCCAACAGCCCCTGATGAAGCGCTTCCAAGTGGCTCTGAAAGACCACCTGACCAAGCAGCAGACCAAGGTCACCCTTGAGCTGCGGGAGCTGACTGAGGCGCTCAGGAACAGGCGACGGGAGCGGGAGGAACTGGGCGTCAACCTGTACGGCCTACAGCAGGAGCTGGCCCGCCTGCAGATGATGCTGGAGCACCAGCACGATGAGCTGAGCGGTGCAGCGCAGCGGCGCCAGCAGTGCGAGGAGCAGCTGCAGGACGTGCGGGGCATGTACAAGAGCACGCAGGAGAATGTGACACAACAGCGTAAAGACGGTGAGGCAATGCAAAGTGTGTCAGTGATTCATAGGCTCAAAGACAACAGTCCCAATAAGGCTATGTATTGATGATGATCAGCTTTATTGACATGTATACTTTTCCATGGAGCTCCCAATCCATCATCCCCACCTAGTTCCCATGAAGACAAGACATATCCAAATGAAGTATGACGTCATCAGTGTTCACACCTGTGACTAGCTGTTCTCACTGGCATGCTTTTTTGATTAGCTTAAGCTGAAACAGTTGCAATAGACGTGGCCTTATTGTCATGGCTTGGTGTTACTTCCACTCTTCAAGAGCTTGTAGATATTTACAGACCTTGTACAGTCACTTGCTTTAAGATCTACTTTAGGATGAGTCCTAACCTTTTCCTCATTCAAAGTCTTCATGCAAGAGTCGTTTGTCAAGAATAGACTCACTTTTGTTTTTATCATTCTTTTTTACCAACCCACCTTCTTTCCCCCCAGAAGTAAATAAGGTTTGTCAGACCATCAGTAGATCCCTCATGCAGAAATTGTACGAATTTTAAGCAATAGCAGTGCCTACTTGCAAAGTCAGACTGTTAATCCAGTGCACCTCCAAAGCATTATTGAAATTGAAGTACCTTTGGTCGCATCCACAGCTTCCAGCCTACAGACAGAGGTGGAAAACTTGGCCCTACATCTTTTCTACATGACTAATGCCAAAGAGGACATCCGGGGGGACATCGCTGTCATGAGACGGGCAGCAGAGAAGGCTGACAGTGAAGTCAACCAGGCAGAGATCACCAAACAAAAACAGGTCGGAATTTCCTCTATTCCCTGAATAAGGCAGCAATCTTTTTCTCTTGTTTTTTTTTGGGGGGGGGAAGGATTGAATGAAATAACTGTGACAGGATCCCACGAAATGAGTTTTCAGTACATGCTTCAGGTATTTGTTTCTCATGCTGTAAGTGGCCGTTCTCAATGCTTCATTTCGATATATCACTTAGTATGGCAACCCGATAAATTCAGGCATTAAATTGATACAAAAGGTGAGAGTTGTCATGAATTTCCATTTTGCAAGAATTGTTCAAAGTCCTTTAACTCAAGGGTTGACTCATTAAGAGTTTTGCTGAAACATTGTTTGACACATAAGGAATAGTAAAAGTTGCTATTCACATGATTGTTTCTAAGTTCCGTCAGTCCATTTTAGTTTACTTCCAAACTTCTTCCATGGTTGGCAAACAGGGAATAGGCTCTTAATGAAACTAGAAACAACGCTGGGGGCAGAATTTAAAAACACTACCCAGAAAGGTACACTTAGATTTCGACAGAATGCTAACAAATGTCCTTTCTATCTTTTAGGATCTGTATGTGGACAGACTGACAGAGAACGTCGACAAGCTCCGTGAACAGATTGCTCTGTATGAAGCCCAGTGTTTTGCACAGAGTGAAGAGACAAAGGCGGCCAAGGAAGCACTGGCTGAGGCCCGCTTGGAGATCGAGGTCAGTCCCCAACTCCCCATTTATCATCCCAAAACTCCAGATTTTCAGCATTCAATTTGGCACCGTCCCTTTGGAATGAGCTGTTTTTTTTTTATATCCAGTTTTTTTTCAGTGACTTCAGTTTAGGTATGAGTTTGTTCATTTTTTGGGTTGAATAGTCGATAAATTTGGAGAGGAAACAGCTATACCAGCAATGGAACAGCAGCATTATTGGCATGAGACGACGTGACGAGGCCCATGCTGCAATGCAGGAAGCTCTCAGGTTAGTCATTTGCATGAGTCCAAATAAATGGAACATTTGTCCTGGATTTATTAACCAATCCTCAGGTTCTGAAAAATATTGAAATTCAAGGACTGAGGGGCAGCTAAGCTTGAGTGAATTGTTACGTGTCAATATTATGAAGTTGACCCTTTGAAGAATTGAATCTGGTTTCTCATGCTTGCACTGAACCTAATTTATCCACCAAGCAACTAACTGTATTTCACATTAAATGCAGCTTTTGTGAGCATTCATCAGCATTTCGCAGAGCATTTTCCTCATTTTCTCACAGCCAACAGAGGCAACGGATCCTGTCGCTGCAGACGGAGATCGATGGCTACCGCAAGTCCATCGCCAAGGAGCAAGAGAACAACGAGACGCTGACCATCCTGGTCAACAAGAACGAGGCGGACATGAACACGGTGCGCAAGCTGATCGCCACTTGCACAGCCCGGCAGGAGCAGATCAAGCAGGACTACAGCACCTACACGCGTATGCTGCATGAAACAGAGCAGGCCCTCAACAGGGCAACCACGGTAAGCTACGGCCTTCCAGGGTTCAAAATACTCACCCACTGAACCAGGTGGACTGAAGCCAGCGATTTCATGACTGGGCTTGCAGCATCAATAACAGTCCAAGCTAGGTGGTCCGCTGGTTTCTTTTCCCTCATGTTTTTCTGCAAATTATTCTGAAATGTTTGTATAGAACAAAAATGTGTTGACATAAAGTAATAGTTCATAATTACTTTTGTTTCTGGTTTGGTCTTGTAACTTGTGTTCTAGTCCATGTCATTCTATGAGGTAGTTGCCTTGTGGCCTGGTATGGCTTTTTTGCCCACAGAATATGACCTTTGTCCCTCGTTAGTGGATTTGCAGTCTCCATTTCCTCAGCGTGTAAATTTCTAGGAACTACAAAAATGTTACTGTGTTGTTTGTACTCTCTGTTGTATTTTTGTTTTGACTCAACATTTATTTCCACATTGCAGTGTATATATCAAATTATATACAGTGTCAATAAAATTAAATCAATAAAGCTGTCGCTGCGTTTTCTAACGCCGTAGCGGTTTAGGTGCAGGCATGTTGTCTGGGATAAATGTTCTGTTGCTCAGCAAACGAAGATAGTCAAAACTAACCATGATGTACATGTAAAGTTCTCACTGCTTTTTAGCAGCCTTTGGTTTCCCATGTCAAAATTCATTGGCAACTGTTTATGCCCAGGAGGTCCATGAAGTCAGACCATGTACTTGAGGCAAAATCCAAGAATTCTGTCTTTGTAGTCAAGGTTTCAGCTTTGCGGCTATTCACACATAGCCACACAGTCATACAGGCATGTGTGATTCTTGCCTCTTCAGTTCAAACAATAAATATTTGTACTTTCCCTGTATTCAAAGCCTTCGTCTTTTGCTTAAATTGTTTTCCTTCAAGATTAAATTTGATTTCAATTTTGTTTGGGTTACCTCCAAGGACCGAACGCTGAAGATGAACGAGGTCAATGCCCTGCGCAAGCAGATCGAGCGCGAATTCCTGGAAAAGATGCGACTGGAGGAGGCCATCATGGAAACCATGCGGCAGAAGATGACGATGGACAAAGTGTCTCAATATGCCAACAAGATGGCCAACAAAACCCGCAAGCTCATCGCGGAACAGGTGGGTGTTATTTTTTTCCCCTCTGATTTTATTTGGCATCGGGATAAAGACATTTCAGAATGAATTTTGAAACAAAAAGTAATTATGGAGCAAACTAGCATGAACTCAAGGGTTTTTATGTCAGTAGACTTTGATATTAAGTGATTTAGTAAGTTATCATAAACTGACACAGTGTTAGTAGTGTGATTTACATATTACAAAATCCACTGCCATTTGTGCGATGGAAAGCTTTGTGTCTTAACCCCAAAGTTATCACCACCGAATTGCTGATTCACGTAGGTTTTCACATTTTTTGAAGAAAATCCTACTTTAATTGACTGTTGAGTCCCAACTTGACATAAAGAAGTCGGTCTCATTACCAGTACTGACCTCACCTGTAATTTGTCCTCTTTTATGTTCAGGAAGCAGCCAGGGCCAAGGTGGAGAACGAAATCTCTCGGGACACCCTGGACCTGTCTCACACCCTGACTCGCGTGGAGCACCTGCACAAGAGCATGCAGGAGCTGGACAGGGAGATCCACGAGAAAAATGAGATCATCTCCCGCAGCGAGAACGAGATCGTCAAGCGCAACGCTGTCATTGAGCGTAAGCAGGGACTGATCGACCAGTACAACAAAAAAATTGAGGCCATCATCAGCTCCCAAGGGGTGAGTTGGGGGGGGAGGGGGAAGGGGAAGAATTGGTCAGATTGAAGTTAGGTGCTGTTGGCTTAGGGCAAGTACTCATGGATGTAACTTTAAGGCAGGACAAGGCAGTGTACTGCTCTGATTAGCAAATTGGCATTGGCAGCAGTGTTGGCTAATGGGAAACTTCTTTCAAAAGAAACGGTCGCACTTCCCAGTCTACAGATTTGTTTGACGATGTTGTCTGAAATTTCATTGATTGCTAGGGTGAGGAGCTGGGCCCCCTGGAGCAGGAGGTCAACGGCCTGCAAAAGAACATCGATGCCAGGGTGCAGGAAATTGCTGACCTGCAGCAGTACTGGCTGCGGCAGCAGAGTGAGCTGGTCAAGCTGACCCAGGAAAAAGACAGCCAGCAGACGGAGGTCAACACCATGAAGAAAGCCCTGACCATCCTCTTCCAGAAAAAGCTGCGCATCGAGAGTGAGTGTCTGTTACATCTGGAATACTTGAATTCTCTAAATGCCCTTCCTCAAACACATTCTGCAGCTGTCAAAATGAGTCAGCATGCAAACATAGTTTCTTGAGTTTAGTTTAGTGCAAAGTGAGCTTTCCTGTGGTTTATTCTTTAATGCGTTAGTCACTTTTTACAATCCATTTCAAAGCATTTAAAGAAACAATTTTATAATTGAACCAGATTTCCTAAGTGCTGTTCCAACCTTTTTTTATGAAGATATTTAAAACGTTTATGTATGAACATCAATCAAAATCTAGAAACAATTTTTCAATCACCAAAATGCTGGCAAAGATAAAAAATGTTTGGCACTGTACATTTTTTTTCCCAACTAACAATGTATCTCAAAGGGTATCCACATTGATACAGTAGGTGAGAAACTTGACCACTGAAGTTATTGTGTGATTTATGTTTGTTTGCCTGAATTTTGTTGTCCATCCATTTCTAAGTTGAATGTATTCTTGTCCCAATTCTTAAAAACTCCTAAATCAGACGACATCAGCACCCAGCAAAACGAGCACCGAGACGTGGAGCGCAGCATCCGCAGCATGCAGAATGACATGCTGAAGCTGAACCTGCTGCTGACCAAGGAGGGCAAGACGCGAGAGCAGCTGAAGCAGGACAACGTCCTGATGGAGAATGACTTCATCCTGTCGCTCAAGGAGGCGGAGCGGGAGAGCATCGAGATGCAGAACCAGCTGGAAGGGCTCGGGGAGGAGAAGGAGCGGCTGCTCAACAGCCTGGTGGAGGCGGAGTAAGTGGGGAAGATGTCTTGTGATAAGGTTTCAGAGAAAAGCCAGGCTGGAGTTTCAAGACTGAACAAAAGAGAATCTAACGGTCGACAAACTTGCAGCTGAAATGAGAGGTGCAGCCAACAAAGCACATGTTGCATGAGCTCATAGATTTATGTTGGCAAATGATGCAGAGTGCATGTGATTAGTTTTCAACTGAATGTGCACAAACCCTCCATCATCCTGGCCACTATGTGACACTATGCAGTATTTCCACAGCTCATGCAGAAAATGCAATAGCGGCCCTATCAGCATGGCTGTGCACTGATGGAAACTGAACATGAGCCGGTGCGATGTCAGGTGCTCTCACTCTGAATGACCATTGCCTCATTGACACACTCAACCAGCTTATTGGTGTGGGTAAATACATCTACCAAAAAAAGTCAGATGGTGTTTAAAGGCGTTTACTAAACCACCTTGGATGTTTAGAAGTATAAACAGAATCACAAACATCTTTCAAGTCAGTGGTGTCTACAGTAGTCGGTCTTCATAAATTTAGCTTCACATATCCGTGTCAGTGACCCCATTTTTGTGTATCCCCATCAGGCGTCAGATCATGCTGTGGGAGAAGAAAACCCAGCTGGCTCGCGAGGCCAAGGCCACCGTAGATTCGGAGGTCGGCCAGGGTGAGATTCGAGCCATGACCGCCGAGATCCACCGCATGGAGGTGCGACACACCCAGCTCATGAAACTACAGGTCAGTTCAGGCTTAGAGGCAACTATTATACTTACTACTGCGATGTTTCACGACCAGAAGCTGCATATTTAAAATCAAGTTTATTTTCAGATTCAGATACAATTGATTGTAGCTAATTTTTTTGTTAATAATCACAACGTGCTCTGCAACTTCTCATGTCTGCAGCTTCCTACAGCATTTGCTGTGAACTGTTGAACGTTGATTTAATCTGATAACTATCCGCAACAAAATATAGGGCATGTTTTTTGGTATTCCCCGCATAGGCGGGCGTTTATAATGGAGATCAATGGCGCATCTGACGCGGAGCACGCATAACAAATGAAATCTTTTATTCCTTAATGTATGGTCTTTGTGTACACGTAGAACGTGTGCAAGAACCCACTTGGAAAACTTACTACCACCTGTCTTTCTTTTGCCACTTGGGGGTGCACTTCATGCTCAGGCCGGATAGTTCTAGAAGTCCACATAGTGTTCTCTAATTTCACTGTGTATGAAAACAGTTGAACGTATTTCAAAAGGATTCTCCTTCGCATTTCATCCTGCACAAATACCCATCTTTTTTCTCGAGAAAATGCCCGTTTGTTAAGACCGGTTCCATTACTTCCTAAATATCTCTGGGTCTTCCAGGAGAAGCTCATTCAGGACATGGAGAAGGCGGTATCTCGCCGGGACACCATCGTGACTCGTGGTGATGCCCAGTCCAAGCTCAACAAGAAGGTGGAGACTAAGGGAACATTCCAGAAGAAACTGACGGAGATGAGGAAGAAGATCAAACAGACGCAGCAGGTACAAAGATCCCCCTCCCCGGAGCTTGAAATACTCATCAGATCACTGGATCTAAAATCACTGAAACAAGTCACTTGATCTTGTGGAGTCTTTGGCTAAACCACTGACCTGTCTGAGAGATTTTTTTTTCAGCTGAATCTCGAAGTGACTGTTAAAGTCTGGCTTTCTGCCTCATTTCCTGGAAGAAAACATGAAGGTGGCCTTCAAGTTTATCTTCCATCAGCCGAGATAAACCTGACCTAGATATTTTCAGTGCACTTGTCCTATTTATTCTCGTCTTGCACATTTCTTGAGGTAAAAACCTGTTCTAGTGGACCGTTTTCATGAAATTCAACCCCATCTACACATTTATGAAGCCTTGAATGCTTTCCCTTTCCCATTAAGTCCATAGCGTGGGGGTGTAAACTTGTCTAATATTAGAGTGTGTTTATTGTTTGCGTTTTTCAAAGTGGCAAGAAGTGTATTTTTGGGCAATAATTCTGTCAACACATCCCACCCCCTACCCTACATTTCCCCCCAGGATGCTGGTAACTGTGACCAGGATATCCAGGAACTGCGTAGCCACCAGCAGATGCTGAGCCAACAGCTGGAAGAGAAACAGACTGGCTTCCAGCAGCTCCAGAGCACGGCCGACACGCTGGATGGAGACCTGGACCGACTGGTGGAGATCAAGCAGAAGGTCAGTGCTGAGGCCGTGTCGGGGTCATTTCTTGTGTTGGTAGCGCATTGGTATGTGAAGTGCCAATGGAGAGATTGTCAGGTCATCATTTCCTGTTAGGAAAACTGTAGGAAATTTGTTGCAGGTAATAAGCCATTTGCGAGTTAAATTTGAATAAAATCTGGTACACCGAGTTCTTTAAATTCTTGGAACATAACAACTAGAATTCTCCATACTAAAACCACTGTTGCTATACCTCGTGATTCGGGGCAAGCTTTTGCTTAGTTACATAAGAGATGCCTTGCAACAATACACTTCTCTCAATGGATAAGAACGGCACAAAGGAACCAGTCCATTCCAGAGATGGTGGTCACTATGCGAAAGCTTGCCCCAAATCACGAGGTATAGCAACACCGTCTTTAGTCTGGGGAATTCAAATTGTTACGTTTCAAACACAGTGTACCAAATTTTATTCAAATTTGACTCGCAAGTGGCTTATTCTGACGGTCTGAGAAAAAGAAGATGAACTGGTCAAAATTCAGCAGATCCTTACTTGTAAATGACCGCACTGGTTGTGGAATGTACGAGGGTACTCAGGTACACAGAGCTTCTGTAGCTGTGCACGAGCCTATGCAACCAAAAAACGCTGTCAGGTTCAGTAAAAACTGTATGCATGCATGCAAATGAACTTGTGTATGGCTGCATCCAAATCTGTTGTCAAGAGTTAGGTCTAGGTCTTCATTCCATTGAAAGTACATGGAGACACGCGGACAATAGACCTAGCCTTAGCTCTGGAAGCCCGTTTCAGACACGGCCTACGATACAATGGCCTGGGTCGGATTGTGTCAGCAGGGTTCCCCTGACATGTTTGCTTCTGTGAAGTTACGCCACCTTCAGCAAAGGTTACAAGAAAAGAGATTACGAGGAAAAAACGACGAAACAGAAACAACTAATTTGCTGTCATAACAGATAATATTTCTAAAAGCCACGGTAATTTCAAAGCCTGGCTTCCCAGCTCTGAACAATTTCGAGTTCTTATACTAAGCCAGATTGTCACCTGGGTTTAAATGCCTAAATATTTTTTCCCCCGAGTTTTTTTCTCATATGCTTTCTTTTTACATTCCACCTGCAGCACATGACGGATTTGCTGGCCAAGCAGCAGCGCGTCAAGTACTACCAGGCCCTGAAGGACGGCAAGTACACCCTGCTGTGCAAGACAGAAGCCGCCCTGGAGTCGGAGATGCAGAAGCAGACCGACCGCACCCACACCATCGCCACCATCGTGGATCGCATCAACCAGGAGTACCCGCACGTCCAGCCGGCCATGCGCAAGGTCATGGTGATGCTGAGCTCCAGGGGGGTGGGGGAGGAGGAGCAGTAGGCGGAATGACAACCATGGTCACAGGGTGGGGAGGAGGAGAAGTTGAAGGAACAGCACCGAGTTTGAAGAGAAGGGTCAAGAACAATTGTTTCTATATAACTTGTGAAGGAGTGAGTGGTGAGCAATAGATGGAACAGCCTGTTGAGGAGGAAGTACAGAGGGTGTGATTGCAACCCTTGGAATTGCTGTAAATCTGAATATTTGGAAAGCACTGTTTATGTGGGGTAGTACATGGCATGTTTTTATTTCACAACACACTCTGCTTATTAAGAGATTTAACTTCTGTCGTGAATAGAGACTTTAAAAACTCTGTCCTCAAAGTTTAGTAGGTATACATCTAGGAAAATTGTTTGAATGACACTTAATGGAAACAATGTAATACAGACTGATGTTAAATTGTACCAATATTGGGTGATTTATTTGCATAAAGTCTCTTCTATTAACCCCTTCTCATCGGGAAGCGGTAAGAGACGTCGTAAAAATTGAGATCCCTCAGCCCGCTTTTCAGCTATTATTCTTGGCACACCCTGGCTCTTGTATATATGGTGATTGGCCTTTGTGTGTTGCCAAGAAATAAAAAGGCCGAATTTGCATCATCACCAGCTTCACAATAGTCCCACTTTGAAAAGAGGCAACGGGAATGTGGAAGCGTGAGTAGAGCCGCATGCCACCGAACAATCAGCCTTTTCACTGTGTAAATCAAAGCGTGCAGAGCACGCAGGGCCACTAACCGAGAATTTGCGGTTTGGCAGGTGGCCTTCGTGGCCAAGTGAGGCTGGAATTCTCGGAGTCAGCTTTCAGAAAAAAGTCCCAGCGTTAAGGGGTTAACATGTTGTGGACAGCAAATTAGCATATGCTGTAACAAAAATTAACCTTCATTAAGGAAAGAAAAGTGTGAATAAAGATGTTTCAGTTCAAGACACAATTTTGAATAATGTCATGGTGAACTTATTTTTATGTTGGCCAACCCTTGTTCAGATAAATATTCCTTATCATGTAAACCTTTATCTTTGCTGTTCTTGTTTTCACCTCAAAACACCCAACTGCATTCTCTGTTGAAATAGTGAAGCCATTGTAGCTGGCTTACCCAGAACCGTATTCCAGATTATATACACTAGCGTGGAGGGAATGCATTTAGGTATTGGCATGGACATTTGAAAAAGACCTCCAGGAATTGGGTGCCGACTGCCATCATACCCATTTCACTATGTAGTAATTCTTCTTCCCTAAAAAAAAAAAAAAGAAAAAAATTGCTTAGTGTTTGCATGATCACTTTGCAAAGCATGAATTTGAGCATGATTCCATTCAACAAAATTTGATATCACAACTGTAATTTACCAACACTTCAAAGCAGTTTGTGTTAAACTTTGGTGACCTCTCATGCAACTGGGTGTACACACAAAGGAAAAAATCTTCACGGTGCAAAAACAGCCAATCAAAAATAAGCTTTGAGGCCATTACCCAGCATTCATTGGCCAAAAGGTCTCTCATCTTTACTAAATTATGCCACCAAATTGCACATTCCCAATGCAAGACGATAAGCTCTAATTCAGCGTACACAGAGAATAATGTGATGACGGTACCCTTTAAATTAGCTTACCTACTCTGATGAGCGTTAGACCATTGTTGAGTACATGGTCACCTTTGGTCAGTACCAGTGAGGCATCTGTGATGCGTTGATTGTTGATATACACTCCACCACTTTGTAGAATTAACTTGCCTCGTTCTACAGAATGAAAGTGAAGCAGGTGAACGGGACTGAGGTTGTGATTACATGGGGGTTATATTTTCATATTTAGGCCATGTTCGAAACGGGCTTCAAGAGTTATGGCTATGTCTATTGTCCACGCGTCTCCACACATTTTCAATGGAGTGAAGACCTAGCCCTAGCTCTAGACAACAGATTCGGATGCAGCCTTAGTTTCTTATTTTTTGATGCAACAAGTATGATTCAGTTACAGCTAACAAGTCCATATTGTGTTCCTCGTCAAAATCACGATGATGATGTGTTATTTTTTTAAGTCCAGACTAGACTTACCTCCTTGGGGCAGACACTTGACTTTGTCCAGCATCATCTCTATACTGAAGCCTGGTTCCAAGAGGAGGCTGGTGACTGCCGCTCCTTGGAAGAGTTCCATGACCTCTGCATCATTCAGCTGCTCTAGGCTTGCTGGGCTGGTGTGATACAAGGCTTCTGTCTGTCTCAGTGCTCTGTTCAGACCAGCCTCTGGAAAAGTTTCAAATGAACCAAATGACGGGACAAATGATGCTCCATGTTCAGGCCCATTTGTGATTCCCACCAGTAGGCAAACTTACACATCCTATGAACATTTAAGCTCTTTGATTACACCATCCAGGATGTGTTCTCTATTTTGTCCAATTATTTAGGGGCTCCTTATTCCACATGTTTCAAGCTTTAATAGAAAAACGTCACAACACACTATCGATCGATTATTCATCCGCTTGGATGTCTAATTGCATGAGGCATCATTCGCAAATATCCACATTAAAAAAAACACTGAATACATCAATGTCGACAAACTGAAAAATTGTACAACCACAATAATGCCTTGTGAGAACAGAAAGGGACAGGTCAACAGACATCAAGAAATATCCACAGGTCAATTTCACAGCGCTGCTTAAGCAGAAAATTTGTATAAGCATGAAAAAAACCTTGCTTGACAAATCAGGTTACCCGCCAAAACCTCTTGTGATGTATATTGTTTTGGAATGGTACTTACCTGTCTTTTGGTAAATTTGAGCTGGTAACCTTTTTTTATTAAGCATTTTTTCATGCTTAAGCAAATTCTGTGCTTAAGCAGCTCTATGAAATTAGCCCCAGCTGGTATTAAACTTTGAGCAAAAATATGGTTCCATGATCTTTGTTAACAATCCTTACCTCCATACACAAGTAACAGCACTTGCTCTGCTAGTTTCTTTTGGGCCTTGCGGTTCTTGGGTGCTTTCTGTGGCAAAAAAGAACCATGTCAGGTTACAAAACATGTGTTAACTTTGCCTGATTAAAATAAAGAGGAAATGAAGCACAAGGAATACATGGGAAATACCTAGAGCAATTTCATACACACAAAAGCAAAACAATATTATGTGAATTTTATTTTGAGAAAAACAGAACCGACAAAAGTATACAAGGAGAAAGAGGGAATGCTTATCATGCAGATAGACACGTGAACAGTGGGCAGTGCTGCTGCCTGAAAACCTTAGGGCCCACATTTTGGCATTTCAAAACTCTAGGAAGGTTGGAAAAATGTTATGGACAAGAAAATGATACATGATGATACATGAACCAGAGGCAACATTCTCCGAGAGGGCCAAATGAGAGTTAGAGGTCACAGTTTTCCTTGATCCTTTCACATAAACTTTCAATGCAGACAATGTCATCCTACCTTGTGAAGTCTGATGATATCAGCAATCTCATTCAGTGGTAAGAAGGTGAAAAGCTTGAGGTATTGCTCAATGTCAGCATCGGGTAGACGCAAGAAATACTACGAGGGAAAAAAAAATGAGTATGTCCTTGAAAATACAAAGTAAGAAAGCTCAATTAACACAGCAGTGAAATGAGTTCGAAAGACAGTCCCTCTATCATTTGAAAGCAAAACAGGAAGTAAGGAAGAGCTATTCCATGTGCCATTATTACCTGGTAGAGGTCAAAGGGCGAAGTCTTGTCCTCATTTATCCAGACAGCATTTCCGGCAGTCTTGCCCAGTTTGTCTCCTGATGAACTTGTCACTAATGGGATAGCAATGCCTTTTCAAATAAACATTTTTAAAAAATGTAAGTGCCTTGAAAACTCCAATACTGTAAGACGTTCACAATGGTATGTTAGCATTAGAATATTCAAGAAACTTGCAAAACTAAGACCACTTTCAACGTTTTACGTGGGAACACCAGTATTTGCCCACATATGTGCATGTTAACTTGGGAACACCCAAGCCTAGCTTAAGTTCTGTCTCAACGAAACAGTTGTTCCAACACAGACTAGAGTATGACTATCCAAGTGCTGCTTACCATAGACATTCTTGCCTGTGACCCTTTGGACCAGGTCATGACCAGTCATCAGGTTACCGAGTTGGTCTGTCCCTCCAAGCTGGAAAAAACCCAAAATCTCACACTGAAACTTCTCTGTAATACTGTATGGCAGCTTCCCAGTGTAAGCTCGAAAACAATACAAACTTGATGAAAAATGTCATTTAAGCAGAAGACAGTAGCCGGCAGAAATACATTTATAAAAATTTAACTCAGTACATGTATCGCTATTAATTTTAACATTTAAATATTTTGAGTATTCCGAAAAGCCTGGCAGGGGCCAATTTAACAGAACTGCACAAAATTTGCTTAAGCCCGAGAAAACCTTACTTGATAAATCAGGTAACCAGCCAAAACTCCATGTGATGTATATTGTTTTGGGATAGTATTTAGCAGTTTTTTGGTTAGCATAACAATTAGATATAGTTTGAATTGACGATCTTTGTTTATTAAGCAAAGTTTTTTTCCTGCTTAAGCAAATTTTGTGCTTAAGCAGCTCTATGAAATTGGCCCACTGAGTGACTATGCTTGAGACTGACAGTGGAAATAGAAAAAGCCCTGATGAGTTCTCAAAATTGGACAACCTTCCACTTCTGGAATTAAGAAAAGGTAGGTGCTACTCAGTTGACCAGATCTTATTCGCTACAAAATATCAGTGGTTTCAAGACTCAATCATACATGTACATTACCATGGCAAAACACTGAGTACCGGGAAACCTATCCATGTCAATTCCCAAATTGAGACCAGCAACTCAAAATACAGATGTTCAGTGAAATTGCCTGTTTAGTGACAAACACTCACTTGGATGAGACAGCCATACTCGCGGTGCAGATGCAGGAAGTCATAGGCCTGGAATAACTGGTAGGAAAACTCAGCAAAACTCATTCCGTGAGAACTACTCAGACGAGATTGGACACTGAGGGAAAAAATGCACCTTCTCACCATGAAATGATCTTGTGGACATATAAGATATAAGACAAGGAAGTGAGCAGAAGAGCTTGATTTTTCTGTGCTTTAAGGAAAGCTTAAAAAACCAAAGATTCTAATGTTTGAGGATTTCATCTACATGACAATGAAGTAACCAATCCTATGGATAACATGCATCTACAATTCTTGAGGATTCTTGGGGAGCTGATTTAAGTAATTGGCCACAACTCCATGGGTACAGCTCACACTTTACTTGCCAGGAGAAGTTCATCACAGAAAATGTTTGAAGTAAAGGTTTAAGGTCATAGTGACGTAAGATATTACCTTTGTCTTGAAAGCAACTTGCCCATTCTCAGCTGACGACCGACACTGGACAAGAACTTGATAACATTCAGATCTTTGTACCAACTGTGGTTGTCCATAATTCTGGGGAGTTAAATAAGTAAATGTCCAACTGAACAAGGAGTTGGCATACAAAAGGTATTCTCTAGTCTGATATATGTAATATAAGGGTTGCCTTCAACACGTTTGAATGGCATATTTGAAAGGACCTCGAAAGTAAAGAACAGATGGGAGAAAGAAACTAGTTGCTTTGACACACAAGTGGCTCAAAGGGAAAGGTTTTCCACAACTGGCCTTATTCACACATCGGCCTTATTGAATTGAGCATGAGATTAACTTTTTAGAGGCACCTGAGAATAAAACTGAAAGCACTGAAGTGAAACTTCATTTAAAGTCACTTATGACTATGAATTTAAAATTTGTGAGTAATTATATCCAAATGTTTTAAGCCACATTAAATAAAGTGAAAGTAAGGCATGAAACCAGAAATAGTCCGGCACCATCCCATTTAAAAGATTACACTGAATAAGATTGAACTGAATAAGATTCAGGGAACACAATCAAACATGCCTTCCCCATAAAAGGGTTTATTGACAGATGCAGATATTTCTAACCTGATTTGAGGCAGTGGCCTGTCCTCTTGCCACAAAAACCTCTCATGATTGGTGAAGATTCTCTCCAGACTGCTCTTAATTGAGGCTGCACTGGACTGTACCACTGCAGACTGAAGGGGTGCTCTCTCTTTTGTCTTCCCGCTGGGATCGCCTATCAATGCTGTTGCCCCACCAATCTGAAAACAACCATAAGATAAGTTTGTAACCAATAAATTCTGAAGTGTAATATTTTTCGGTATAGAGAGTGGGGTATTCAAATTATTCTCCCTGAAAATAATACTGGTGTCCCCAGTGATACTCACCAGAGCAATAGGGTTGTGTCCTGCCCTCTGGCAATGCAGTAACGCAATGATGGCTAGAAGGTTACCAATATGGAGACTGTCTGCTGTAGGGTCAAACCCACAGTAAATACACTGAGGTTCAGAGGTCAGCAACTTGGGTAGATCACTGCAAGAAACAGAAAAACAGACCATGAAGAATGTCAGTTTTTAGATACCGCATTACTTAAGTCTTCATAATTCTACAAAATATTACAAAAACGTTAGTTTTAAATGTAGCCTAATGGAATTAAAGAAGATTTTGTATGTAATATTTGGATACATCTCCTCTCTCCCATATCTTTTTAGCTTCAGTTCTATAAGGCCATAAGAGCGACGAAAATAATTTCCAAACCAACGTATCAGGAGTGAACAAATATTAGCCAATAAGTGATGCAAACAGTTGAAATATTTAAGTATTTTAAAATTTGGTAAATTTTGGTTTTGTTACTTTTTTCATTTTTTTTAAATTGTAATTTTATATTTTTTTGTGTAAATTTTTCTTCTGGTCTTCAAATGCATATCTTCACACAGTCAATTAAGGATGTAAAGCAACAATCTTAAAGAGTTTAATTTAACATAGCACGGTTGGAAATCACTTCAATACAAAGGAAAAACAAGTTTAAGGCACACAACTGATTGAAACTTCTACCAGGTCAAGCATTTGATTCACCTTGCTTCAGGGAAGATGTCATGGAAGACGCCTCTCTCACTCAGCGTCAAGACATTGCGTTTACTGCTGTACCATCTTCTCAGTGTATGTGGGCCAGATAATGACATTATAACCTGCCTCTTACCCCAGCATGCCAGTGCTCGATTGACAAACACACTGGAAAAAAAAAAAAGGAGAAAAAATGTTCTAAAAACAACTCAATAGAAAGTAGGTTTGCGGTAGCACCATGGACGTATCTCTTTTGTGAGTATTTGCGGTTCTGAAAAGAACCAGTGGTACTCGACGTTTCGAGCAGTATGCTCTGCTCGTCATCAGGAGAATGCCGGATACTGACTGGGAGTGGAGCTTAAGTAGTCTGGTGGAGGATTCTAGAGACAGGGGATTAGTCCGATGATGCGTGAAGGCGGGAACTCTGGAGAAGGGATTAGGCTGGCTCGGTGATGCGTGGCGGTAAACTTACTCAGGTGTGGCAGTACTGTTGGGGGTGTGGATTGGTAAACATGGGTGCTAAGGGTATAGAGGACCCATAGGCAGACTAAAGGAAGAACTGGGGCAGGGTGCCAAGGGGTATAGATGACCCATAAGGCGAGCTAAGAAGGGTTGAGGATGGGGCGCCAGATGTCACTGAAGATGAAGCCTGTGTCTTGCGGAACTGTTCTGTTCTTGTAAATCTCAATTGCCTCACGAACACGGCGTGGATACCATTGTTCTATGTTGGCAATGAGATGGGCTTGTTGCCAGTGGACTTGGTGGTCTTCAGTGCTGGAGTGCTTGATGATGGCAGATTTCTCGAGATCCCCTCGTCGTCCATGGGCTCGGTGTTCGTTGAGTCTGGTGGTGAGATCTCTGCCAGTCTCGCCGATATACACCTTGCCGCATTCGCAGGGGATCCTGTAGACGCCTGGCTTGGTCTTGGGGTCTTGCTTGTCCTTGTGTGACTGGAGAGCTGCTTGGATCTTGTTGGGGGCGGTATGGAAGACTTTGATGCCATGGTGTAGAAGGATGCGCTGGATCCGGTGGGAGGTATTGCCTATGTAGGGGAGGGTGACAGAACTAATGTGCCTAATGGGTTGACCTTGGGTATAGGAGACCCGCTGGTCTGGAGGGGGTCTAGGGTCTTGGGTCTTGATCTGTCTTGACTTGAATCCGTTCCGCTGTAGTGCTGTGGAGATGTGATGAAGTTCCAGTTGCAGGTGGTCTTGGTCGCAGATGTTGTATGCTCGGCGCACGAGGGTTCTGTTGACGGAGGCCTTGATGCTGGGATGGTGGAAAGACCGGTTGTTTAGGTAGCGGTCGGTGTGTGTTGGCTTCCTATACACTGTGCGGGATAGGGTGCCATCTTGTGATCTTGAAACCTCGACATCCAAGAATGCAATGCGACCGTCTTGTTCCTGCTCCATGGTGAACTGGATGTCGTTGTGTTGGCTGTTGAGGTGTTGAAGAAACAGCTGGAGGTCTTGTGGGCTGTGTGGCCAGACGACGAAAGTGTCGTCCACATACCGGATCCATACGCTGGGCTTGAGGTCTGCGGAGAAGAGGGCTGTCTGCTCAAATTCTTCCATGAACAGGTCTGCCAGAACCGGGGATAGAGGCGATCCCATGGAGGTTCCGGAAGACTGCTCGAAGAATTTGTCTCTCCACTGGAAGCAGGAAGATGTTACGCAGCTGCTCAGGAGATCGTGGATTTGATGTGGTGTGAGGTTGGTCCGGTCGCTGAGTGAGGGATCTTGAAGTAACCTATCCTTGGCGATGGTGCATGCTTCGAATGTGGGAACATTAGTGAAGAGCGAGACCACATCGAAGCTGACCATTATGTCTGTGGGGCGTAGAGACAACCCGTCGATGAACTGGGCGAACTGGTCCGAGTTCTTGATATGATGTGGGGTGTTGCCAACTAGAGGGTGAAGGATCTTGGTGAGGTGCCTGGCAGTGTTGTAGGTGGGGCCACCTCGGGAAGCTACGATGGGTCGGAGTGGGATACCGGTCTTGTGTATCTTGGGCTGGCCGAAGAATCTTGGACATCTTGAACTTGAGGGTCGAAGCTGTCGGTATAGGGCCATGGAGATGCTGTCTGACCGTTGGAGGGCTAGGAGCTTAGCCTGGAATCTCTTTTGGATGGAAGGTATGGGGTTCTTGTGAAGGGGCCGGTAGGCACCCGACTCAAGAATATCCCGCACCTTACGGTCATAGTCAGCTTTGTCCATGACGACAGTTGCGTTCCCCTTGTCTGCAGCGAGGATGTGGATGGAGTGATCTCTACGTAGGCTGTTGATGGCTTGCTGTTCGGTCTTAGAGATGTTGGGCTTGACGGGCTTGTCCGCATCATCGGACTAATCCCCTGTCTCTAGAATCCTCCACCAGACTACTTAAGCTCCACTCCCAGTCAGTATCCGGCATTCTCCTGATGACGAGCAGAGCATACTGCTCGAAACGTCGAGTACCACTGGTTCTTTTCAGAACCGCAAATACTCACAAAAGAGATACGTCCATGGTGCTACCGCAAACCTACTTTCTATTGTACCTATTCACCATGCAAACCTTCAAGACTTATCTAAAAACAACTCAGTTTAATAAAAGCTAGAACTACTTTTCAGGACAGTGAAATTTTGAACCATATCAGGCCTATCCTTTAAGTGTTGAAAGTTTGAAATTAATTGGATTGAGATTAAATTCCCAAATAAAGTAAGTAATACCTACATAAAGGCTAATGAGATTCGGGCAAAACATGTGGAAATGGTGGAAGAAAAATATGTTTTAGCTAAATTTACGACAAATGAGTCTTGAAGATGAAAGTGCAAATTATCACCTTCATGACCTTGCTTTATTATAATTCCTGACATGCCTGACCTACATAACCTCCCTTATACCATCAAGCAAACATGCTTCAGTGTCCATTGTATGCAGACACAGTCGTGGGCCTAGACGTGCATGACCAGACCGTCAATCAGAGTCCAACAATTTGTTTCGTTTGCACAAGCCTGACAAGCATCTTCGGAAAGTCAACTCTTTATCTGTTTTATCACATTTATCATGTTTATGCTCACTAAGCTTAGGCCAGGGCCCTACTCTTTCCTTAAGGCTTAGCATGCTTACTTAAGCCTAGTCGGAGAAACGTGGACAACACACGTACCAATGAATCACCTTTATTAATATTTTGACTTAGGTGGTAGTAGAGTCCAAAAACCCTTCATAATAGGCCTTCCATTCCATTAATCAATTTCACTCAAAATAGCTTGTATCGTACATGGTTGTATCTCGAAACCACCTCCAAAACGGTCCTTAAACTGTCTAATGCACCCACCTTGCCCTTGGAATTTAGTGGGGATCAGAGGTTCAAATGATGGTGGTAAGGTTTTAATATAGAGAAAAAAGAGGAATTTCCCGGAAGCTACTCGGACTAACATGACTGAAGCTATTCAGGCCATCAAGCCCAATGTTGAAAAAGCCTACGCAACTATTCTGACTATAATAATAATATACAGTAAATGGGACATTAATAAATGACTGAGGGTGCTGTTTATTTGGAAGCTTATTTTCTTAAATAGGAAATTGTGATTGAAATTCGTATTTTTTTGCATGCTGTAGCTCTTCCATTTAGGCCCTAATTCCTAATTTCAAAATTTTTAAAATTTGAAGTGAAGCCAGCATATAAGTGAAATAAGGCACAAATAAGAACAAAGACTTTACAAAACTATGAATGTTTAGGTTTTCAGTTAAAATCTACGCTCATTTTATTGTAAAAATAATCACAGTTTGCTCTGCAATACACCAGTGGAAGGTGATACATGAATAAGCCTAAATAAATGTACAAAAAACATCTTGAAACATCCCTGCTTCAAATAGATTTTTCTATGCTTTGCAGAGTCCGACGGAACCAAAGTCGTATCAAAATATTTCTTGTGACATCCTATTCAAGATAACTTCAAAAATAAAACAGGAGAAAATATTAAAAAATTTATTAGCCTCCTTACTGACACTGACAGTAGGCAGTATTCAGGCCTATAGTATAGGTGATAATGTTACGCCCCAACTATAGCATCAACTATAGTTGGGCCGTCCCAACTATAGTTGGGGTGGCCCAACTACAGCAGAGAGGTCCTGTGTGCACGATGCGCCCAGCATGTGCCAAAGTTATATTGTTTACAAATGTCATGTCACTGGTCATAGGGCTAGATGAACAGATGAAGTGCCACATTTCACATGAATTGTGTCAAGTGTGAGACAGATTGACTTGGATAATGTTGAGACATTTTCCATGGACATTGGTCAACAACAGTTGGGCCAGCCCAACTGCAGCACTACAGTTAGGACAGTCCCAACTATAGTTGGGACTTATGCTGTAGTTGGGGCGTAATAACGTTAGTCCATCAAGTTCTAGGCCTATCTTTCTTGGAATCATCAATCAAAAGATCAAGCATAAAAGCACTACTGGTGAATAAAAGTAATCAGCATAAAATTCACACAAGTTTGCTTTCGGTAGAGTTAATTAAGCCCCGATTAACTTACAAGCAACATTTCACACTATTCATTCCCATGGAGGCTGCCATGTTGAATTTTTCGGAAGGGCGCCACCAAGAGTCCCGGTACCCCGGCGCGCGGCACACGATACGAGAGAACGGGACAACGCGTAAAACTATGAGGTTGAATGAGTGCCTCTCGATTGAAGGAAATTGTGTTGTTTTGGTACCGTACAAAGAGCACCACGTTCTCAGGTACTCTGAAATAATAGTAGTGGGCCCATTGTTTCCTGGACAGAGGTAGAATTTCTACTGGAGAGAGTGATGAAAACGAACAAACAATTTGCATAACTTTCCATAGACAGAAGTACCAGCCATGAAAGTTTGCCCAACATGATACTGAACTTGTACTGAAGAGCCAACGGTCTTGGAAATACTTAACTTTTCACTGAGCCAGTCAATTAATGGTCATGAAATACTTGCCAAACATGCTAACTTTCCACTGAGCTAGTCTCAGTAACTTCGACCCTACGAATCGCTTAATTATTATCATTTGGGCATGGTCGGGCGATTCATAGAGTCCAATTACTCGGACGGTCAGTGAGCCAGCTGGATGCTGTGAACAGTTTAATTTTTACTAAACCATGTTGACCCTAATACTAGCCAGCCAGCTCAAGTGTGCATGATCAGTGGTGTGATGTCAGAAAAAGAGGGATTAATTTTGATTGATTAAAATACAGGAGACACAAACTGACAAAGCCACTATTTATATCGGTGGCATCACATATCCTGGCAAGTAGTGTTAACTGGTCAACAGCAGAAAGTCTGGCAAAATTTTATGTTGCTGGCTCAGTGGTAAGTTAGGCAAATGGTTTTCACTTTGAGACTACGTGTATGTAGGAAGTTTGCAGATTTCTCCTTATTGTCCATTGTCCTGGTGGAAAGTTTGGCAGTTGTTTTCAAGGCCATTAGCTGGCTGAGTGGGACTTTTGTAAGCAAATTCTCATCTTTCTTACAGGAATGCCAACTCGCATTCATGCACTGAACATCAGACGTTTTGTATTCCAAATTGGATTTCTCATGCTGAAAAAGAAAAGAAGAATTTTTTCCCACATGTTTATAAATGTGGATTTATGTCTCACCGATGTTTAAAATTACAATAAAGTTATGTAAAATTGATTACAGGGCTCCTTGCGCATCTACAGTTTGAAAGAAGCCTTGTGGTAGGTCTTCACAGGAATTAACTTACGAGAGTAAAATGATAAAACTTGACGTCAGTACCGTGTTATCTTTCAATAGTGTATTTACTTGTTTAGGTACAATGACTGGATGCAATCTACAGAGTTGCAACAGTTGACAGCGTCTGAGCCCCTGACTCTCCAGCAGGAATATGAAATGCAGAAGAGCTGGCACCTGGATGAAAATAGTCAGTAGCATAAACAAGGGGGCTTGTGATTGTTAGGGGGGTATATGGTGATGTAGAAATTGCTATTTTTCTTCACTTGTGCGTTTTGTGGAGATCTCTTCCCTTTTGCAACTTAGTTTCAAAACAAACCACTTTCATTTAAATGTCTTTTTTCTGTTTATATCTCAGAATGTACTTTTATCCTACTGCTGAAGGAGAAATGGGATGATCCAGAGTGTAACGAGATAGGTATAACTGTCCTGTTGAAGTTATAAGTTGCAATCAGCACCTTAATCAGCAAAACATGAAAATTTTTATTTGTTTTTTTTGCTTGAGACTGAAGAGAAATTACATCAACTTTTCAGGTTGCCCATGGACTGAACAAGGCTTGTTGTGGCTTTGAAGGTTCTGTTTCCTCAAACACATTCAGACATCTGATATTTGACTTTGCTAGGACCATAATATGCTGGAGCCATCAGCCACTTGTAATTTCTACAAGGCTTGATGGCCTAGTCTTGTTGGTAGAGAATGTGTTACTTGTTTATCGTGCAGTGCATGATTTTTGTGGATGAATTCAGGGAACCTCCTGGCAAAAACAAAGGCTGGGAGGGAGATGTGAAATTTGGGAGTCATTTCTTTGTGGCCTTTAGGTTAGGGCTAATTTTGGGGGCTTTTTACATACTCTGAAAAGAAAAAATATCCCCAAAATGGCCTTTCTCGTATTTCCAATGTTTTTTCCTATCCATCAATGAGCAAATTTGAATACTTTGGTGAGTTGTTACTGCCTCTAACCCTCCAAGATCCTTCAAAATCCACCAGGAGGCTTTTGGAGGATGTTGAAGGATCGAGGAAGGTAGATTTCCGCAACTTTTACTTGACGTGGTACTTTATGCTCCCTGAAACTTGTCATTTGTCAAAGACTGTGTCATTGCTACATGCACCTGTAGTCGGAGATTTCAGGCTCTTTGATAAGGTTCATAGCAATAATGGAGGAGTTAGAGGGGGTTAGGGTTAACCACTACCAGCCGGGGACTCCGAAATCGGAGCCGTATGGTTTATATGTGTGGCCGGGGTCTCCGAACTCGGACAAAGGAAACAGGGCCCTGTAACAAAAGACCGTACTCCGAACAAAAGACCAGGCTGCTGGGCATGACCGGCATTTTTCACTCTCAAAAGTGGTGATAATCCAGCGTTATTTTGAAACCGTATAACAGGGTTTGGGGTATTTAGAGCAAGCGGATTACCACCGGGGACAAAAGCTCTCCACCACCGCAGCGATGAGCCACACAGCACCGCTGCATGCTAATCTGGCCCCTATTGAAAAGAGGTCAGCAGTGCACTGAGCCAGGTTCGTGAACAAAAGACAGTTGTATAACACCGCACAATCTGGGCTCTGTTTACAAGGCTGCAGGCCTGGCTGAAATATTCGGGCGTCAATGAAGGTCACCTGTCAACTTAGAGTAGTGCCTGAAGATTACTCCGTGCGGCTATAAACAACTTAAATGGAATGATGAATTGTTGAAGGATTTTGAAAACAGAAAAAATGATAGTCATGCCGGCCCAGCATCCTCAACGTTGAAAAATGCCCCGGCCCGAAGTGGTTAATGAGGTGTTATCTGGCATGTCATTGTAGACATATTTGATTGGTGTGGATTCATTTTTCAGATTGCATGTGTGGAGATGTCAACTTGTACTTCATAGACCCAGATGACAGCGGTGTGAAAACTGCAGAGGTGGAAATCATGATAGCAGGTGATTGGATTCCAATTATTCGCAAGAATCACTCGGCTCCTGCTTTACAGAGTTGGTCACTTTGCAGCAGGCTCAGTCCACAGGTTTTGTGAGATAAACCAGTAATTGCTGAAATGTCGAGGTGGGGTTGAATTTTCCATTTCCCTCATAACAGTATGAAATATTGTAATATATATCCAGCTTTTGCAAGATTTGTTAATTCATGTGTAAATTGTTCTTTTGTAGAACCATCTTGTAGAAGGAAGGGAATTGGCCGAGAAGCGCTTGTACTTATGATTCAATATGGTAAAGCACAATTTTTAAAAAAAAATCTTAATAAAGTCAACAACATTTAAGAAGCAATTTGAATTAACTTGTGTCCCTTCTGTCATTGTGTACGGCATGTTTTCAGCACAAGATGTCTTAATTCCGGAATCTTTGTCTTTCTTCAGGGGCTACTAAACTCAAGGTTCGCCGATTCATTGCAAAGATTGGGCTCCAGAATCAGCCAAGCTTGGCTCTATTCAAGAAACTTGGCTTCAAGCAGGTAATTAGACATTGTATCAAATTTAATCTGACGTCAGCATTTTTTGTGTCTTTCTAAATTAAAACGAAGTATTTTGTATTTGAATTTTCAGGAATCGGTGAGTGAAGTCTTCCAAGAAGTGACCTTGCAACTTGAAGTGACTGAGGAAGTCCAGCATTCTCTGAATTTGCAGACAAACCACATGAAATACAGAGACTATAAGACAAAAAGGTGACTGGGACAGACTTTCAAATGCCAAGGCAGCAAGCTGGTTGTTCTTTGTGTTAGCTATTCGACAGGACGGCAATATGGCCAGCCAAGTCAGTTAGCCACATGGGCAGGGTGCTGGTCAGCTTAAGTTAACCAATTACTGCATAAAGGAGATGGAAGACCAATTGTGGACAAGTCAGTTGGTCGCAATTATGTGGAATTGTTGCAACTTGGTTCGGTGGCTTTTAAGTTCTTGGCTGGCTAGCAAAGTAATCAACTGACCAAGGCACTCGGGAGTCCGTGCACATAAGGAGGCCCACTAAACCATGACCTGGCCAAATGAATTGGTAGCTAGTCCAGCAAATAGCCAGCCAACCGGATCAGCAACTACAATAATAGGCCAGCCAGTCTGACAACGACATGATTGACCAGTCTGGTCACCAAATAATAACCAGGTTATTCCACTTTTCAAATTCCTGTCTTTTTGGTCACGAGGCCAATCATGAAAGTTACTAGCAAGTCAGCTAATCAACCACCAGTTCAGTGGACAAGAAGCCCTCCATTGGCTTTTATCAACCAGGAAAGCAGCCATCATTTGTAGCACATACACAGATTGAGCCTGCATATAAACAGCTCATCTGACTATGCCACGGCACTTAAACTAATACAGGTCCATGGCATACCACAAACTAGTGCTCCATTACTTATTATTAATAGAAATTCATGGAAGGGATAGGTTCCAAAGATCACACAGGATTTCCTTCTTATATTGACATACATGTAACAAGAGACAACATACCCTCAGTCAGTGTAACGTGTTTCCTATGGAGAAAGTTTATTGAAATTACATTGTCATGCAAAATAAAGAACAGTCCTTTCTAACAAGCACTAGTTTTGTTTACACATTAAGAGGTACATACAAATGACTTCTTTTCAAGTTTACAAAAGAAAATTGTGTTAATCCATATTACATTTTCACTGCCATTTATACAAATATACAGAGCAAGGTAAGTTTATTGGAATGATTCTTCTGACTGCGGAGTGAGGAGTAAGCCATGAGAGTTGGTTTAAGCCTTAAAAAGCAGAAAGACGAGCAATGCTGAGTACGAGTTGCAGCCTGAGGAATAAAATGGAAATGCGATAGCATAACTACAAGCCCCAACTTATGCATCAGGAAAATTGGTGTGCTGGAAAACAGAGCTAAAAAAGTTGCTGACAGCAGAAACAGAACAAAGCTACCTGACATTTTTGATTGCAAGTTGTGGAAGACTAGAAATACACTGCTGTACATGTCGGGGTTGCCAAAAGTCAACTGCGACTCCACAATTCTCTGTAATTCTTAAGTCAGATCACAAATCCGTAAACAAAGGAAACCTTAGTTGAAGTTTCATTTGAAAAGCTTGTGAGTTGACTTGGGTCTAAATGACTTGTGACTGATCGGCCTATAATTTAACACAGCAACGTGTTTCCCTATGTGACTGCCAAGTCTGAATTGTAGTCCATGAAATCAACATGACTATCAGATACATGTATATGTATATCCAGAGCCTTTAAAGGTGTATTCAATTAACATAAGACTGTCCTATCAAAAGAACATGCCATGTGAAAGATGTCTTTAATACTGCTCTAGTTATGTACATGCCTGAGCATATTGGTAAGAATCTGTTCTCACAAAGCTTACCGACAACATAATGAATTGTTACTATTTCCTGTGGTCACCTATGATTAACCTGGCATTCTTCCACAAAAAGTAAACTTTTTCACTTCCGTACTCAAATAAATTGATGCCATAGAGCTATATGTATAAACTAAAGCGATGACTTGTGTATTAAGTGATGTCTGCTGGGCACATCCATGTTTATGCACAAACCAATGGAAAACTCAAAATTTTGTATGGCTATTGGCATATCTGTGTCCGTACTCGAAAACAATATATCAGCAAAGCTGATAACACAAAACTAATGCACAATCAGTAAATGTGTATTTCATTCTGCTCTGCGTAAACAACGCACACGTATGCGTATGCACTTCAGATAATTTTGCTGTGACTTTTTAAATTGGATTTTAGCGGTACCCAATGTGCGTTGCATTTGGAGTACGTAATTTGATGTTCATTCTATCTGATTTTGAATGTTGTACAAGCACGCACATGGACTCAAAATATCAGCCAAGGACAGCGTCAAATTTTCTCTGCATGAAGAAGTTAAAGCTCTAGTGATTTGATACAGCCCCATGATTGATGCACAGTGTTTAGAAATTAGTTTTTGTATTGAAAATCCATTTAACATTTCCAAATGCAAATGAAACAAACTGCTTCACTACCCTTTCAGAAACTTGAATATTCATGTACGCATTTCTTCCATTCTAAATTTCCAACACAGGAATAGATACAGTCTGCCTTCAAATATGCCAGCATTTCATATCATACCAAAAGCACAGTTTTCAGCACCAAAAAAAATGCAGTGATTACAAATATACCCTCTTGGATATTAAATAAATGTTTATAAATTTTGAAAGACTTCAGAACAGATGATCACTGGGACCATTCGTATGTTTTACCAGATCCTGACTAGTAAAATGTACATTTAATAATACAAACTTTCACCTCACAAAAAAAAGAAAGAAAGAAAAGAAAATGCCTTACATGCAATGAGCCAGCTTTGTATGGTTCAAATTTTGTCATTCAATTTTGTCAAAGCATTCCTTAACTGGGGGTATTGGTATTGACTGATAGCATAAAGCAGCTTGATTGGATAAGGAAGAGGTTCAAAAACAAGCAAGCTGATGAGTGGTTGGTGACCTGGTTTTGAGGTGAAGCATGAGGCGTCCCACTAGGAACATTTCATTAATGGAAGTTCACTAGTTCAGATTGGAATTTCCACAATCCCTTATGATTCCTAAGAACACTGTGACGGCCAATCAGCATGTACTAGTAGACTTCTCCACTGGATGCAATATTTCTCTTGTTCCAAAGTATGTCCTTGGGATTAAAATGGATTCCATTCAGCTCTAAGGCCAGTTACAATTTTTATTTTTGCATATTTAAGTTTAGTTAGCATACTTTATATCAGCTTGATATTTCAGCTCCATTACTTAACTGGCTGCCCATCGAATTATTTATCAAATGCTGTGAACAAAAATAAAATGCAACAGATTTTTTTCTCAGTATTTGAGATATTTTATACTACATAAAGGAATTCAGGTTTTCACCGAGGTGTTGAATTCCCAACAATACATGTGATCATGTACATGTGTCAAAAGACACATTGTTATAGACTGTTTGCATAGATGATTACATAAGTTGCAATATATGTTAACAGTTACATATCTCTTACAAAAAATAAAGCATATCAAATGCGAAATAGAAAAAGTGTATGATTTCATTATCAATAGAAAAATAGCTGTTAAAAAAGGACTCAATCTATAAGTATAAAGAGATCTTTGCCAAAAATATGTTGCTGATTTTTTTCCCAATGTCAGCAATGAGGGAATGTCAATTCCACAAAAAGTCTCGGCATCCATTAAACAGTGAGTAATGCACAGATTGACATAAACTTTACAGGTGAAAATGTCAATTACCAATTGAGCGCTGATTTGCTTGACGAACTAAGCAGCCAGAAGTTGCATACTTTCTACAGCAATCCATCTATGGATCTCTTAATTACTCAAAGCTGCAAAATTGGCAGCAGTTTCAGAATGGCGTCCTGCTAAGCAAAGGGATGGAGCAAGCAAACTTTGGTTATAAGCGAGGCGTGGTTCCAGACTGCCAACCCTACACATCTAGGGCACGGATATGTTCTTTTTTTCCGCAGCACACAAATACTTAAATAATACTATTTTTACCTTTTTCTACCTTCTTTTTGTGAACAATTTGGAAAAAAACAAAAACTATAGCACTTCATATAGGGATAGCTATGACAGGAGATGTGGCTCATACAATAAATACACCAGGCAGTCAAATTCACACTTGACTACTATATGATGCTGGATTACAAGTAATCTGAGTGGACTGGTTCCTCTCCACAGACTTTACACACGCAAATGCCAGCACCCACTGACATGTCTGTTTACCAACACCAACAATCATTATGCATGGGTGGCCAAAGTCTGCAGAAAGTTCACCATTGGTTGGCAACAACCTTTGCCTCAAAATATACATTTTGCTTTATCTGTGTTGAAATGGAAGGCTGTTTCAATAAGTAGAGAATTGTAATTTAGCAGAAATCTGTACTCAAAAGCCAGCGTGGTTTTGCTGCAGTTGGCCAAAACTGCACTTGCACTGTCGCAAGGTCTACATTTAAATGAAATGGCGTCATGTCACAGATAGCGAGGATAGTGCACTGCCTGTTTTCAGACTTCAAGTGAGAGATAATGGCGGTGCGCACGACTTAAGGGGCAATTCCACCAGTCCTAGTACTTCGGTGGCTGGTCCAGAATTATTTTGGTGGGGGTTGGTTGAGGTGGTCGATTGTCAAGTGTCAATCGAGCTCTGTCTTGATGACATCACACTTTGCTTGCATGTGCGGATTCCTGAGAAGCCAGCGCAGTGGGGGGGGCATCATCAGTACAGAGGCATGTGGCTAGTTCTAAAAATTTGGGGTCCATTTTTTGTGTGTGTCCCTGTCACATCTGAGATACAATTTTGTAAGAACACATTTTTTAATTTCCAAGAGTGATGAATTAATGCAAGTAACCTGCCAAACAAATAATAGTTTGAAATCATTTCAGGTGATATTTCCAAGTTAAATAACAAAGGTCAGATGTACCAGGGACACACAAATGTCACACTTTTGGACCCCTAATTTCTGGAATTACCCAAATTACAAGAAATACTTTCAAATCATCATACACACACCAGCCACTAGGCATTTCAGGGAGGGCAGATCGGCACTTCTTTTCAGGGGGACACACAAAATTGACACCAGTTACATAGAAGGGGAGTTAATCAGTCACAACTCCTTTTCTCGTACCTGCCCTCGCACTTGACAGATTTTTCTCGGACTTGTTTTTTTTTTTACATTGGTCATATCAAAATATAATGATCCATTCCTTCGTTTAAATCAGGCCTTTTTACACTCATCAGTCTTCTCTTTACTGTTTATATCCACTTGCACTTGTTTCTATTCAAGCAGTGAGTACCAATACTGGGTGGGTACCAGGGAAAGTGACCTCATTTGAATGACCCATTCACTCTTTCCTACCATGAACCCAGTTGAGGTAACTGAGCAAATACATAGAAACTCAAGACAACACTTAAAAACAGTTGTTATTCATCTAATTATTGGAAAACAGAACTCCATGGAAACTGCGTCCAAGTGTCTAACATATCTTGGAGATTTTTGTTTGTTTGTGTGTTTTTGTTCCTCTATTACTCGTTCACTACGCCTATTTCCTTGTTGATGGCGGTCATCCAATTCTTGCGCTCTGTTCCCGTCTCGGCCGAGAAGAAGAAATCCCGGCCGGGTACTCTCACGGTGAACGAGAAGCCCTGCTCTAGCTTGCCCGGGGGAACGCCCTCAATACACTTGTACTCACTCAAGTTGGTACCAAGCACCACCGACTTCTTGCAAACGTCATCCTGGGTGGGATGAACAGAAAAAAAGCTCACAATTTACTGCCTGATGTCCATCCACCAGAAAGTAAATGATACTACAAAAAAAAAAAATGATACTGACAAAAAAAAGGGCAATGAGGTGAAGAACCATTCTCACATGGCCATTGTGAGGGGGAACAGGACGAACCTTTTCCCAGGGAAAAGATACAAAAAACAGGAAAAGGAAAGAAAAAGCAACCCCCCCCCAAAAAAAGAAGGAAAGTGGACAATGAAAATTAGTTTCCATGGCAATTCCTTGAAATGAACTCCTTTCCCACTAGTAATGGTTTGATACATGTAGTTCGGATGAGATTACTTTGCCCCCCGCCCCCCAAAGGAAATATCCTGGAAAACGCCCCTGGGTTTTCATTACTACTCTTCCATATAACTGGCATTAATGCTGGTTCAAGCTTGAGCCATAGTTTGTGCCGACATTACCAACGTCAAATGTACATGACATCATAAACACTGTTCAGCTACATCCCCCAAACACTTCCAGAATTGTAGGTCTCATTCGAAGGCAGCCAGCCATACTTTCTGAGCGAACAATGTGATGCATATGGAAACGTCTTTCACGATGACGAGGTAACTTTTTACCTTGAATTTACATTACGCTAAATCTACATTCCAACTGAAATATAACAACTCATTCGCAAAGGCTTTCTCTGTGACACAGACGGAACGATCTTCGATATAATGGACTCTTAATTCATTCTGTAAATTTTTATTCATTACGTACACAAAATCTTGGACTCGACTATGAAAACAAACTTCTTTTGAAGAGTAACAAATGTTTTTTCATTTGGATTTGTAATTGGTCAGTGAGTTATTTTTCAATTGATGCAACCATCAAGAGTGACAAACTTGTTTCCTCACCAGGGGTGTCTCGTAGTATGTAATCCTCTTGTGAGTGAGTATCACCCAACGCTTCCGGAAGGCTTCATTACCTTTGGAACCTGTTTTATGCAGCCACCCTTCTTTAATTATATCTCCTTTGTTCAGTATCTTGGTTATCTGTGGATACAGCAAATCGGATCACTTCTGAACTGGAGTATGCAAAGAAAATTTAACCGTACCAGGACTTGACCTGAGACCTGCATACCGCTCTTCTGGTGCTGTACAAATACAGAATGCAGCCCAGGAATCTCATCCTTATGACACATGTTCCATAAAACTACAGTTGACAGAAACACTGTCAAGGGAAGGATTTGAACTTGAGACCTTCAGGCTGCAATTCCAGTGTTCTACCCAGGGACCCCAGGGTTTCCCTGCTCATGCAAGTGTAAGGCGGCCCACCTCACTGATTTCAGTGACCACCTCAGGCTTTTCTGTTGAATTTTACCACCTCACACTTAAAATATACAATAATGGAAGGAAAAAGCAAAATATCTTGGATATTTTGAAATAGATCTGTTTTAAATTTTTCAGAATGGTAAGAGGCACACACAATACAAGATCAATTTTTTTTTCAGAGGAGAAATTTGGAGAAAGTGTACTACAATGGCCGGTTCATACTCCCTGCGTATTCACTGTGTACGCAGCGCGGAGGTCTATTTTGAGGTGTCTGCAGTGTGTGAAGGAAAGTGCAATGCATAATGAAAATACGCGTCCTTGCACGCAGTTTCTGAAAATAATGGATAGTGCGTATGCACCAAATGTATGCGTATTCAGACAAATAGAAATTTGAAAACTTTTGTCGGATACGTAAACGCACCCGAGACTTGACAAAAAATGAAAGTGTGAATGTCAAATGCGGCATTCACAGAACGCAGTGTGTGTGTGCAAATGCTGCGAGTATGAACCAGCCCTTAAACTAAAGAGAATTTATTTTAGGCCTTTTTGAAAATGCTCGCTTTGTTTAAAGAACTTGAATGTTGGCAAAATTTGTTTGACCATGCATCTAACACATGTCAGTGACCCACGGGAAACCCTGGCTCTGCCATCTCAGTGTTCCTGTCCAACGTAAATCTTTGTGGAAGGGATGTACATGTATACAAGTCATTCATACATTGAATCCCCAACCTGACTTGTGAATGGTCACTTTTCATAAAACGAGCCAACGTCACGAGCACAAATGGAAGCAAAACGGTAACAGGTTTGGACCATTTACAGACCTCTTCCTGGCACAGGCCACCTGGAAATGCCACCATCAGACGGTTATACTTCATGTGACGGATGGCGTTATACCAGTCAATGATCTCCTGCAGAAAAAGAAGGAGGAAGAAATATTGAGCATAAAATGGAACACACATACTCAATTCACAAACATAAATGTAGAACTTAAACAATAATAACATGATTTCTTCAGTACATTAATTATTCTAAGGTTTGCAGTGCAAGACTTGTTTGTAACTTAATTCTTGGGATCAGGGGCTGGCTTTTGTAGAGCTGCTAAAGACAGAACTCTGTTGAGCACAGACAAATTTTGCTTAGCAACAGAGGGTTATCAGCCAATACGTCATTTGATCCATACTGCCTATTCAGTGTTCCTCACATCTGCTTAATGAGTAATTCAGCTCAGCAATGTTTCCTATTCAGAAACTCTACACAGATGACTCCAGGCCTCTGTTGGTTTAATCACAGATCACTTACTTTTCCAGTGTCAGTGTAGACGAAGATGTTACGAATTTCCCCGCCCTTCTGCTCAAAGTAAAGCTGCATTCCATTGGGATTGCCCACCTTGTCCGGACAAAAGGCGACGTGCAGTTTCCCTAAATCAATGACAGCCTTAGGCTCCTTGGCCTGCAAAGACATTCAGAGGGAAACCAAAGATTGAAACAATAACAACTGTCTTTTCACTACCAATTTTTTATTCTGTGTTGAATCTTATGTAGAATGACCAATTTTTTGTTCCGTGTTGAATCTGGTCCCGAATAATTTTGGTTCCTTCAAATCTTCAGGACCCAACACACGTGTCAGGATTTTGCAGCATATGCTCCTGTTTTGTTTTGGGATCTAAGATCTTAGAGCTCATTCAAGTGATTCATTTTTGCCCATTCAAAAAGGATTCTGGCGAATAAGGCTTGATTGTAATAACAAACAAGCATAATTAAAAACCATAAAATATGGTGTGCAACAAACTATGCATAATGGAAAGTGGGAATTATATGTGAGAGCCCGTCCGGTCTGAACTACTGCAATTTTCGGAATATAAGCCACCCAGCGCATAAGCCACAGAGACATTTTTCAGCATGAGAATCAACACATAAGCCGCGGCTTATAGTTCGAAAATTACAGTGACTTAACGTTAGTTCACATACATGTATTTTGCGCCTGAGTTTACACCATTGGTAACAGTAACTTTTGATGTGTTAGATTATCTTCAAACTTTGTCTTTGGGTATATTTTAGACAAGAGTCAAATACAGACTTAGTACTCAACAGCTTCAGTTGACTCTCATTTCAAATAATGTTTACATGAATCTAAACCCAAGCCTTGAATACACAGCCCATGGTCCCAGGTCAAAACTAAAAGGCACACATGTACATGTATATATGTATGGGCCAGTTACAGATGTGACTAATAACAGGGTTACTCCAGTATAAAACAGAATCACTCCAGGATATGGCTTCCATGAATACAAATCCCACATCCTTGCCCAGTGACCTTGGCCTTTTCAAAAGCCGATGGCCCTCCCACAGTTGGTTAAGCATGCAAAAATAAAAAAGGGTAAAATAATATCAATGACAAGTACGTACACACATGTACACACAACTGAGTGGAAAAACCAAATTGGATGAATCATGACTTTGAGCTATTACGTCCAAAAAACAAAAACAACCCCAAAGTGGCTGGTGATCATGATTAAGCATTTCTGATTGCTTCTTGTTGGCAAATACAAGAGCCAATTCTTCACAAAGCTCTAAATCTAGTGATTGTTTCCTGATGTGTGTACTTAAAAGGCAGGGGAGGAAAATTTTTATTTTGGTGAATTTTATTCAAGTCATCTTATATACCAATTTTGATCGCGTAAGTTCAACTACCATACTTCGGTTTTGCCCAGATGTTGACAACAGAAGCCACCTTTTAAGGACAAAAGCTTGTGGAAAGTGGTTTTTGTTTCAGTATTGTATTCCAGTCCACCACAGGTCCCAATCCATCGCCAGTCATTCTATCTTAAGCCAATCCACACAAGCTAATCAAATGAGCTGTGACAAAAGCATTCTTTTGTCATTGTTCACCCTGTTACTGACCATGTGAGGGACTTGTGACTGGACTTGTGACTGGACTTGTGACTGGACTTGTGACTGAACTTGTGAAGAGACTTGTGAAGAGACTTGTGACTGGACTTGTGACTGGACTTGTGAAGAGACTTGTGAAGAGACTTGTGACTGGACTTGTGACTGGACTCAACTATAACACTGGATTTTGTTATTCTATTCGCCTGCATGGGAGTTCATTGTTCTTCAGGCATAAATTCAGAGGTCATGCTTGGGTGGACCGAGGTACATTCTTTCCATTATGTGCCACGTATATCTCTCTCAAGCAGTTGCTGGCTCAAGACAGAGCTGTTCGGCATTCACAGCACAAAACCATATTGTGGACATTCTATGAGAATGTGTTCCACACGTGCCCAGTGCCTACTTATACATGTACATGTAAATGTAAATTGGTGTCTACCGGTACTCCTCAGGCACATGATTCAACCTGCACTATCCTTATCACCATCAAGAAGTATCCTCACTGGAGCAGTGGCATTTTCAAGGGTAGGGGGAGGGGGAGAATCTTGGCTTAGCCTCTATCATAGTTGTACATCACCCTCTGCTTCAAGAATCAGTTGCACACATAAGATTGACATAAGATTCCTTACCGGTAGCTCCACAGAACTCAATTTTTGTTGCAGCAAAGAAGATCCAATTATTTGAAATGTGGCTCAATTTTGGAATGTTTCCAACTGGTTTGAAAGGTTACCATCTAAAAACCAGTTATGGGGCATGAGGCGGAGTGGGAAGGGCTCTACATACATGTACATGTAGTTCCGCGTGCAAACTTTGTTCGGACTTACATCTGCTCTGTTGTAGTATTTGAGGGTGTAATCGGTCTCCGAGAGGACGAATCGGCGCTCCATGAAGTTCTGCTTGTCCCTCAGTTTCTTCCACATCACCCCTTCCATCTCTTTGGTCCGGTACTTCTGCAGGTTGACATTGACGAACTCCTGCCTCTCATACTTGCCACGGATCCACTGCTCGCGGACCACCCTGAGTAAAACATAACACCAATGGGAAACAAACATTTTTTTCCACTCCAACTCCAGCGCGTGGGACTTCATGTACATATACAGACAGAACTGCAGGACTGCTCTCAGTTTTGGACCAAGTATATCACAACACAACTTACAGGGAAAATAAAAAAAGAACACCAAATACATGTAAAGTGCTAAGATATAACTGACATGATCTACATCTTAATGTACATTCCACTACTGGTGTCTTGGGCAGCAATGCCAGTCCTGGTTGTACATGAAAATAGCGAGGATGATGGACTGAAGATCCTCAACCAGCCACAATTATTATAATCTTGACTTGGATAGATGATGGCTGGAGAGATTGTAGGCCTAGTTTCTCAATCAGTTTAATAATGATTCACTGCTTTTGATTAAACTTTCACTACATTGTATCTTGCTGCAACTAATGATGTAACTTCTGCATCCGCCATTGATTCTGAGTGTTCATTTGGCACTGTGCACCAAACCCCTTGTGTATTACTCATGTTGGGTATCCACACATCCACACGATGTACATGTACTGTAACTTGTAAGCACCATGAATTGGTGACCCTTCTGTGAGATAATGAGCTACATATAGTATTGTGTATTGGGCCTGATGAACAATTTTTTAAAAAAAGGTGACACAAGTGACACTGAAATACGTGTGCAATGCAGTGCTGGAAGTTGGTACAATGTACATGTACATGTAGTTCCTGGAAGTTTCTGAGTGCTCAAAAAATGTTAATTAATTCCTTTAAAAAGTAATAAATAAAGGCCATTGTATGGTGATTGGTGAATAAAACAAGGGCTTTGTAGTTACACAGGAAAACATATACTTTCAAGTTTTGGAATCTTGTGGTTTCATTTTCATGCTGGGAAAAAAGTATTCAGTTCTTAACCAGGAAGTACTGGTACTGTGCATGTACATGTAATTGCTGGGCAAACCACGCTACAAGGAAATAATGCTAAAATTCTCCCAAAAATTCTTCCAAATTCCTGGAACATTTGCCGTTATGGCCGTAATTGTTGATGACGTCAATGTCTGACTTGTTTGCTCACTGTTCTATGGTTTACTGAAAAAAATAAAAAACAAAGGTGTACGCGCAATTGCAGGACAGGACAGATGAGATGTTTGTTGTTCAAAATCAAGGTAATAACCTCCCTGTGCTGCAGGTTTACTACTCCAGATATATACGAAACACACCACCAGTACTAAACATGCAAACCTTATCACAGCTGTGCTGCTTAACACAAACGGTGCCTTCTTATTATCACTGGACTACGATTCCTGAATACACCAGCCAAAAAAACCCAACTTCCTGTAAACTCTCTGCTAGTTTTTATCAGCAGCTAACGTTCAATGAAACAGTTTACATACTTTGAAAGAACTGTGGTCTTTTTGCACGTATTGCATGGCAGGTAATACACTTTACATGTAGGCCTACACGGCTGGCTGGCTGCATTGTCATCCTGCACAGAATAGGTGCATTTACTTCACGGTGTTGCTCATACCGCACTTTTGCTGAACTGCATTATTCTACATGCACTGAATATAGAAGATTAAAATGGGAGCAAAAGAAAATCCCCATGTTGTATTGCTATCCTTGTATTTTTGTGGGGAAATTCCTTTGATCTTGTGCAGTAAAAAAAATTAGCATATAAAGCACACTTTTCTAATTGCTTGCAGTTGGTCCTGAATCATTTTCCTTGGATGAAATTTTGACAGAACGTCCCTCATATAAAACACTTTAATTTGCTTAAAAAATTCCCCATTTTGAGTAAATTCCAAATATCAGTTTCATGAAATTCTTATGGGGTACCATTTTAGTATCCCACAAGTACAACAAATGTTCCTTATGGGGGTACTTCCTATTATTCTGGTATCCCACAAGGCACCTTTAACACATGCAGTAACTACAAGTACAGTGCAAAGTAAGTGTAAAGTACATGTACAATACATGTACATGTATGTAACATGTACATGTACCGGTACCCTGTAAAGTACACACATCTTGACCTTATCATGTGCAACGTCTGGCAAAATGAGATACTGGCCAATTGCCTCCATGACAAAAGAAAGCTTACGGGGAAATTTGCAGGGCACGATTTTGTACCAGTGGCAGTTCAAAAAACACTACATTGTCTGCTTGCCAGAATGACAATACACGGAGGTATTTCACTGCAAAGGGGAATTTCCCAATCTCTTCCGCAAACTGTGACATATCAAGAAATGGGAATTTCAGATGTGTACCGAGTTGTCACATATATATGTGTTCATGTTCAAATTCATACATGAAAGCTTTCGTTTCGGAAAATGTTGGTGTCTAGAAACTTCAATGAAATTGTTCTATCCAAGTGCTTGGATACGTCATGACATTAAATGCATATTTTGGAGCCTGTTTGGTTTCCATGCCTTACCTTTTAGGGTGTACATGTACCGGGGTACGTGTACGTGTATGTAAAACGATATTAAAATTTGAGGATTCAGGACTGTTAGGGTTGAATATTCATGAGGAATTCTGTGATGTCAGTCTAAGAAGAAACTATCCATGTTGAAATGATTTGTACTCAAACAAATTCTGGAATATTGCTGTTCTAAATTTCCATTTCTTGGATCATTCATGGGGACTCTCTCTCAGGTATGTTTTCGGTTAGCAAATTTTGGGTTGATAATTTGAACAGGAAGGGCCTCTGAACTCATCTTCCCTGGATGACTTCACAAGTGTCCAAGTTGTCAGGAACAGCATCTATACACAATTGTGATTTTTTTTTAAGTGTTCCTTTTTTCAATAAACAAAAAAAGGACGTCAAATTGTTTCTAAATATCAAAGAGTCTAAACTTGCACAAAAGTGTTCAGAAAATTGTATGGACCCTAAGAGTGTGGATTTTTCTGCTGAAGAGACTGAGTGACCTCCTTTCATATGACCCGTGTTAAGATCGAGTTCAGGCGGCCTGTTCTTATGTATGTTTCTTGTTCTTGGGCTTGAAGGATGGGAACACAATTGACTCAGGAACACGGTTCTCTGAACAGGATCACCACCTCCTTGTCAGGGTTTAACAAGAACACACGGAAAATCTACCCAGATTTTGATTTTTGAACTGACGCAAAAAAAATGTGAGATGGCTTGCAGAGCTAAAGATAATGGAAATTTTTACATTAACATTAATACATGCAATTTTCCATAATACAGAAATGAATGTTCCTTTTTAAAAAGAATTCAGCCCAATTATCCAAGCACTAACCCGTAAAGAACGTACTTGGATGCTGTCTCATTACTTGCCACAAACTACCAGAGAGAAAAGGTTGTACAATTCCAGCATTCTAGCAGCCGCCCCACGAACAACAAATCGAGCTGTAAATAACACATTTCCATATTTAACGGTGAAACATTATTACACACGTGCCAAGTGCTCTAACCAAGTGCTCTAACCACAAACAGGTATAACTATAATGCCTTCAGCAGTTGACACCACTGCTTCAGCAAACATATGGTTTAGCATTTCTGAGGCCAAGATTTGGATGACACCCTAGCCACACAGACCTCCCCTTGGACCTCGCCAGCATTTCCATTTCCGGTTTCCTGGGAACTACCATACCGGTACACTGTACCTTTGTACTGATTCCCATTCTAGCTCTTCCCCTACATCGTCGCTAAGCTGCCATTTTGGCTTTGAACATTTCCAACTTTTACATGTCTTGCAAGCACTTTGCTCTAAAAACAATTTTGAAATCTTTGTTCACATGACAGCATGCATCTGTCAAATTTCCAAGTGCCACCTACAAAAATGTATGGTACATGTACATGTACGTTTGCATGTGAATGCAGGCCTATTAATGTCCAGTGTCATGTACATGTTCCTTGTTTACTACATTGTAAATGAGCACTCTAAGTAAAGCTGAGACATAACTGAATACCTAAGTCAAGACACATTTTTGCACACCGCACATACAATGTATGTACAGGTACACGTTTTAAAAAACACAAATCATTTTTTCACATGAACAAGGATGTATGGTGCGGGATATTCATTTTGCATCTTAGTATGCACACACTAAACTACTGTGTGAAGATACATGAGGTTTCTTTAATTCCTAATTTGATGAAATGTTTAAAAAGTTGGTAGTTTGAAATTTTTTTACAGGTGAGTGTTGTTTGAGTACTCGCATACCGTACTCATACATACAAAATACAGCTGGCTTTTATGTGGACGATGGCCGACATTATAAAGTCACGCAAGATTTTGCTCGCCACAAAATTGGAAAAACTTGAACAAGGGCATATCCACCGCACCACTATCCAGAAATGAAAACAGGGAACTGCAAGAACGACCCTGAATGACAGAAACCAGTTTGCCTGATTTCGGAAAAGGAAGTACCGGTGTCCAGCCTGTGAACCAAACTTGTACATGTACCTGTCACAGGACTGACTTCTGACAGGAAGTAAAATACAGGCCCACATGCATGGACAGCAACTGAGGGAGACAATTTCTCCATGTTGCAGTGTGGATGTCCAATTCCAATTTTAATTTGAGACGTTATGTTAACTGTGCGGGCAAATCATGGCCAAATTTGTTGCAAAGTTTACGACACAGCACACCAACATACATGCACATGTACAAGGCCTATCAGCTCGTTACTGTAAGTTCCGACACTAATTTTGTAGACTCCAGCAATCAGTACTTTGCATAGGGCTTGGTGTTCCAATCTACGGTTTACTTCCCGCTTTGTGAATCACTAATTTATGCACCAGACTATGCCAGAGGGTTTTAATTACATATACAATGGATAAATGCCAATACACCTGTACATGTACCTGAATGTATAGCTCCCAGAGTCAAACTTAAAAGCAGCCTACACATTTCACAAAACAGTTTGGAATTTGAAATGACAGATGTCTCAGGCAATTCTCTATTGACCTGTACTTCCACTTCCCCCTCAAAACAACCAGGTTTTATTCAGCAATCTTCTCATTCAGAGATACTGTTGGACAAATGGGAGACTGGTTTCTCCGTGCACCTTTACAGAAACTTCCATGTACATGCCCCAGTGCTGGTGCGTTTATCTTCTGGTTTTTTTTTTTTTGAATTTGTGAACTTTAGCATAGTTTTGATGATCACTTACATGCAGTCAAGGACAGCAAACACAAAAATGAAATAAAACTGTACAACTTTTGTGATGTGCAATTCACCAGACTAGGATCAAAAAAAGTGCATGATGTACTTGTATACTGTATATGGCGATGCACATTTAATATATGAATGAAAAGATTATAGTTGTGCATGCTGAATAGGCATTACTCACAAAATGGGAATTTGGGATTGTGTCCCTGAGTCCACTTAATTCACTGAACCCTCTGGATTGAGAAGGAATCAGACTATTTCGCAACAATTACAGGTACGGCCTCACTGGGCTCAGTTTGAAGTATTGTCGACTTGGACAACAAAGATGACATGGCTTTCAAGCACAAAGATGGGAATTTTTTCCCCCCCTACAAAGGCCTACAGTACATGTACTGTACATGTACCGCATTACCTCTCAGACTTCATTCCCTCACATACAAAGTTTCAAGGAAATTTCTGTGTACACAGGGATTGCCTCACTTTCGATTTAAGATGGCCAACCAGTGAATGAGGCTGCCAGTAATTCATTTACCTGAATCCCAAAATGGCAGTTTTCACTTGGATTTTGTTGATCTGACAAATTTCTATTCAAAGCAGTGAACGAAAGACTTTCTGTTGTTAGCAGCTGAATTTGGTTGGTCGAGATTATCGGTACACCGTACTCATTCATTTCCTTATACATCCGTGGAGACTGAGGACCCCATACATACATGTAGTGTACCATCAGCATTGAGAGAAACTACATGTAAATGGTGTGGGGACACTCAAATGTCCCTAGAACTCAATTCATGCTCATCACAGGAAAAGAAATCTTCCCTATAGGGCGGCACTGGTTAGGGCAGGTACATACATGTACAATTACATGTACCGTACTTGTACATGTACGTACATGTATACAACATGTTGAATACAACTTAATTCAACATTAATATTTATTTATTTATTTCGCTTCTCGGGAAACACAGGTAAACAAAACAGACATATGAAGTACTTGAAAAGGGTATGTATACAGTATACAAACACGAGGTGTACATGTAGATTAAAAAGGAAAACGTTCAAGTACGTGCACTTCCTGGTTAATAGTTTTGAGACAAAATTAGATCGTAAAATAATACAGTACAGTGTACATGTACATGTACTGTAAATGTTTCCATGAGTTGCGTAACTTTTTTTCTGATTCACAGTTTCCAATGGTTTGGGTACATGTACACCGTACTATGTCCTTATTTCTATTTCCCGATTTACATGTAATATGATTTCAATTATCTTAAATTCAACTTTTTATTCATGGTTCTTGATCCCCCATTTCAGCTTCTATGACCTTTCCAAACTCTTTGTGACTTTGTCAGTACTACATACATACATGTACTCAGGCAGAGAATTAGGGGAGGGGGAACCCTCCCCCTCCCCCAACTCTGTGACAAAAAAGGAGTAAAAAATGGGGGGAAAATAATAGAAAATAACTTAGGTCCAGAGTGCATCAATACCACTGTGAACAATCCATGTATAATGTTTCACCATCATTTCTGCTCATCCACAAAAATGAGACGCCTGACTCCTCCCCTGGAAAAAGTTTAAGATCCACCCCTGGTACAGCACTTCTAGTCACTGACCTCAATTCCTTTGATTTCTCCAGATTTTCTTGATTTCTTTGATTTCACCAAATTACTGTTACAAATTTGATACTTTTACAGTTCTACTGGGCGAAGCGTCCTACATGCTGTTAAATTCTTTGAGGAAAAAAACAATGAATGCAAAGACACCACACTGGAAGCAGTCTCCGTCTGTTCATAACAACATATGCAGGAAGAATCGTTTTCTAAGATTCCCGTCAACAAATCAGAAAATTTAATGTACACACATGTATAAAGTATTTCTTACATTAACAGTACTTATTTCCCTCAGTCAAAAGTACACATATATATATATGTAGAAATGTTCATAACTTAGATAACTGCACTTATCCATGTATAACTCTACACTCTAGGAACAGAATCCACAGGATGTATTTTCTGTTTTGGGTTTTTGGGTTTCCAAAAGAGAAATCCGAGTAGCAGCTCAGATGTACCTAGATGTACATGTGCACATGTACTCCACACGTTTAGAGATTTTCACCTTTTGCCAAAACTACCCAAAAAAAAACACTGTTTAGACTAGGAATAAAACACGTCTTGGTTTGATAAAGTGATCAGTTACAAACAAGAGTTTATCCCATTTCAGGAAAAGAACACAGAATAAAGAGACAGGGTGCAAGACTGCTTTCACCAAGAGTTAATGGAGGACATTTTCTCATCCATCTTTTTTTCACTGCAGGTTTCATTACCCCCAGTTTTAGGACCTTCATTTAACAACCATGCCTTGTGCATTTCGATAACACCAAATGTTATCATGGATCACTGGAATCATGCCTGTACTTACTCAGGATCTGAGGGTAACATCGGTCTCCGGTAACTCACGGGTACGTCTAATTCATACTTCTCCTTGGCCTTCAGATTCCCATTCACTTCCATAAACTTTTTAGAAAATGAACAAATCAACGTTATTTGTTAAACGTTTTCAAAATCCCATACTTCGAACATGTCACAATTTCTCACACCTGCAGTTAATTTCACCAAATGTACACGTATGTTCTCAAAATATTTCTCTTTTTTTTTTTAAATTAGCATACATATACAATGTACATGTCCATATACACGGTACAATGAACCTGTGCACAAGCTGACTATGTCTTGTCAAAATTGCTCTCCAGTAGACTTGGAATCTGAGGCTGAATACTTTTATTCAAGCGGTTCCATGTATTTTTTAAGTTTCAACCTTCCAACTTCCAATGATTGGGAACTCACTTCAACTTGGTCCTCATTCCACCGGTCCAACTGAACGGATGTCACTTTGCTAATGTGGACACCCAGCTTGCGATGTACCGAGGCGCACGGCACGCACAAGAACACACCCAGGTTGTATGATGACCAATTCGCTCTATCTGAAAATGAAATCGCAGCAAATTTTCAATTTCTGAAATTTAACCTTCCCTCTTTTTCGTATCCACTTGCCACACTGTTTCTTCCCTATACACCAAAATCAGTATTCTAGCCACGGTGGGTAGCGCTGGGCAGCACCGCCCGGTACTGCAAATTTCCGCCCGGCTCTCAGGTTCAAATTGGCTGTGCCGCCCAGCACGGATTTCAAAAGAATGAACTGAAATATTACTGAAAATGTACCAATTCAATTGTATTTCAAGCATCAGAAAGCATTGAGAACATCTAGCTAGCACTGTTACAAGACAAGGCAGCATGCAAGTGTTCGTAGTCTTGGCTCAAGACCAGCCAAACAGCAGTATCAATTGAGGGTGCAAATCCAGTCCGGCTATGTAGCTAGAACACTGACCACAATGGCCTTTCATTTCATTCAATTCCTGGAAATCCTCCAGCGCTGAGAGTCAGAAAGAAAAAATGACATATCCTGTAATGTACAAAATAAAAGATATTTCCATACCTTTTGGGGACAAAAAAAACCAAAGACAAAACTGATTTAAATCATTGTTGAAAACTCACTTGTTTGTTAATAGATAATCACAGGGATATATCAGGTTGCTGGTTCCTTTATGGCTTCCTATTTTTGAGGCACAAATGTCCTATAATTCTCTCTCTGTATTTCTTTCTCTTAAGCGCATAGGGACTTCCAAAGTGATATGCGCTATGTACATGTACATGTACAAGAAAAGAAAGTTTATTATTATTATTATTAAAACAGAAAATGTTAAAAAGAACGCATCATCAATATGGATCAAACCCAGCATACAATGCTTCCAAGTATAACACTAGCCATCAAGCCATGCAGTCGCTTGGTGTTTTCCAACCTCAAGGCCACGTAAGGGTGATTTGATGTACTACTACTACATACATGTACATGACTACATGAATGTATATGATTTGGGCCTAACAAATTTTAGCCATGGGAATGCTGTAACATTTAAGAAGTTTAAGCCATGCCATCGTTGTAATGGAAAAAATGCAGGTTGATTCATGAGCAACATCATAAGCATGTTATACTGGAAAGTGCTCTCGGTATTTAATAGACAATGATGAATGTTTAAGAGACTTCTTAGGCTGATTACAATTAATCCCTTGTTTATCAGCACCCAAAATTATGTTTTTGGGCTGGGAGGACCTTTGATATTTGGTTTTTCAAGTTAGTATTTTCCCGACTTTTCAGTCTAAAAATACCTTTCTTGTACAGTGTTTTAATACTTGAGAGTTCCACATATCATAACAGCATGATCAGATCAATCGGCCATAATTGAAGGCAAGACTAGAAAATTAAAAAAAAACACACAAGACCATTTTTGTGGTGCAGACACATCTGCAAGGTTGAAAAGGGCCGGAAATCTCTTAAAAATTTGGAAATATCAAATAAAGTTGGGGCAGTACGGAAAATCCAGGTGGGTGGTGATGACAGACAAGGAATAAATTTTTAAATGACCTTACTTGAGGTGTTATTTATACTTTTTAACATGGCACTAGTAAACTGTAGAATGTGAAGTTGATTTGGGCTGATACATGTTTGCTGTAACAGCCATATGTGAGTTGGACAATTAAGAAAGAATTCCAAACACGGACGCCACTATTTTTTGCCTATAATTACCTACTGTTAGCTGCAAACCAAAAGGTTGGGGTCCTACAAATAACAGTTGCTAAAATTAATTACTGTGTAATGTCACTCTGGTTATTTGGGTCGAGTAACTTTGGAAAGAGTTCCATACAGACATCACTTGACCGTTGAAGTTGACGCCCCATGCACAAACTATGGGACTGGCCAGAAAAAAGCAAAGTAGAACCCGATCAGCCGTGATTTTTTATATATAGTGAGGCCTACACTCTATTCATTTCATTCACGGACAGACTGTGACGTGAATGAAATGAATAGAGTTTAGGCCCTACTATATGAATAAAATCATGGCTGATTGGGTTATCCCCTCGATCGGGTATACCCACACTTACCCTACATACATGTAAATCAGGTCCTAAGCTAAAGTTAAGCTTCATTTTTTTCCTTGCTAAACTTGACTTTTTAGGACATGTTATCACTTTCTGAATTCTGATGGCTAGGAAGCTACTACACGGGAAAATGAGTGATGTCCGTGTATGGAACTCCAACCGTAACTTAAATCGAGCCCATTCGTTCAATGCAAAGTCAGCGGTGCTAGAATACCAAAGTAGTTAGACTCTACTAGTTGGAGCCTACTAATAGACTCATCATGGCCGGGGCCTGAGCTCTACTTACTCCCATGACATGCTTGATTTTCATCTTTGTCGTCCCGAACGATTCTCTCGCCGCAGTCAGCGCAAACATTGTTCCCCGGTTTCTTTATAACTTCCAACAGTTTCTTTACGGAGGGATCAGCAGACATTTTCCTGCAATTTTTTTTTACCAGCCCTTGTTGACGACGCTTACTTTGAAAATAGCAGGAGTTTCAACTATCTATGGCTAGGCTATATGCACCGGTCACCGTGTGCGGGTAATCTCGCATTCATCTCAATGTTCCAGGGCGTTTTCGTGTACCACCAACAAATCGTCGTTATTTCCGTGTAAGAGCGGCCTGTATGATACCTAGGGGATTCCTGTAGGCCTCTCCATACTAGGCCGGTTGGTACCTGCCTTTTTTTTTTCTAGATGGCGCTGTCCTGCGGCCTGCTTTGCAGGGTCCAGTCCACTAATTCAAGCCCCATTGAAAACCGTGTAAAATCAGCACCGTTCAGGGCCCAATAGCATGCACGCCAACATCCCTGAGATTTCTGAAACACAAATGAAATTCTTGTCTGGTCACTTATCTTTCAATTTCTTTTCAATTTTTTGTGGGTTAACCAATTACATTTTTAATCATTCCCACAAAACAAAATCACCCCCAAAAAAGTGATTTTTCCGAAGTCTGATTGCAGCCATTTTTCAAGTGGCAACCCTCAACTTTCTGGGGCACTTAGGACCATTTTTCAACCGTAGTTTTCAGCCCTTCTGCCCTCATATGAAAGCTCAAAGACCCAGGGAGTTGATCCTGGCGACGATTTACACAATCTCACCATTTTTGGGGCCAAACAATCTCCTTTTTCAAAAGATACTGTGGGGGGGCACTTTTAATGCTAATAGCCGGTCAGAAATTCTCACTTGAATTAGTGGTCTGCACCCTGCAGAGCCGCGGCCGGAGGAGCTTGGTTTGGGCGTTTACAAGGTGGAGGGGGGCGGGGTAGGTCTTGCGTGCTTTGGATGGTATGCTCGGATGGGAGTGGCTGCGTCAGCAGACCAACACAGAGCTCAGTGTCGACTTGTTTTTAAATACAAAAAGAAAACCCACACCCTGGCACGTCATCAACGCCGCGCCATTGTGGTAATTGCTGTGGGCCTGGACGTAGAAGTACATTTTTACTGGAGGTGTGCATTAAACAGAGAAAGACTTAAGGTCTTCCAGGGTAATTAACAATAAGAATACTGAAAATTATCGGTAACTGCTACCATCCCTTCATCGATTAATGAAGTGAAACACACTCTTAAAGAAAAACTTAAAAATAACTGGAATAAATCAATCCCAAAACATACCAACAATATTGACAATGATGTCTCTTTCTTGTTCCCAAACTGGACAACGAATCGTGCCGAGGAAGTAGCCATACACCGGTTACGATTTAGGTACATGCAAGGGTCTTAACAATTTCCTTAATGAGATTTTTAAACACCCAAATGGTCTTTGTGATATCTGTGGATGTGTTGATAACGTTGAACATTTTCCCCTTACCTGTCGAAAATATGTTACACAAAGACAAATCCTCAAAAAATCTCTTACCCTGTCTGAAATACATACAAATCTTCCCCAAATTCTTGCGGAAAAAAAGAACTTTCACCACATTATTAAATACATTCAGAACTGTAATATTGATATATAATTCTCACGATGCACCCTGAGGTTTGCTTGATATTGTGAAACTCTCGAGAAGGGGTGGTATAAGTGGTTGGCTGAACATGGTGTCATACTTCTTCACCTGGAGGTGTTGCGGGCCTGCAAATCAGCCGAGCGGGGCCCGGGCCCTTAAACTGCACGGGACACGGCCCGACCTCGCAGGGCACTTTGACACCTTGTGTCTGGAGGATCACAAGCTTCCCCCTGCTGCTATTTTCCTGTCCCCCCCCCAGTTCTTTTGGTACCTTCCAAAATCAGGCGGCTTTCAGTAACGATTCCTAGAGTTTTCGGTCGTCCACATATAACAGAGCTTCAACGTCGAACGCACGCTGCACACAAGTCCAGTTAGTGGTAGCTAGTACTATGGTATGACATGACAGCCCGTGTATCTGATGCATGTCTAATTCTCATGGCATAAGCGGCATTTATGTGACATGCCATCAACCAACCAACCAACCAACCGACCAACCAACCTCAACAATAAGAAAGAATGAGTTGGCCCGTGGCTAACCAAAACTTAGTACCAGATTAGATTGGGTGTGTGTGTGGTTTGGGGGGGGGGTCGGAGAAGGTGTTCTTCCTCGTAAACGTCCATCTTCAGGCGAACTTGATGATACCAGCTAATTTGGGGGAAAGGGGGATACTTAGTTGCGATGTTATTGACAACTGATCGAACAGCGAGACTGATTTACCAAAATCGAGAAGTTAACTCTTATATGCGGCAAACTACGGTATTTGCTCCAGAAAAGCAGTGACACAAACAAAACTGGCCAAAATTGTTCAAAGGCTTTTTTCCACAAAACTCTTGCAAAACCCGGACCAAAAAGGTGTACAGGCGTGTCATACATCATAGTGTGGACTTCTGCACAAGAGTATTCCACATAATGCAAGGTACGATGGCGTTGTGTGGACTTGCACACCTCCACACAATGTTTTCCCCTCTCTGAAAAATAGTTTCAGAGGCATGATTTTGGGGTCAAGGTTATCCGTAGCATAATGAAGAGGAATAGTCCAGGAAATTATCATCAAAATCCAGCTCAAAGGAGTTATCCTATGGCCTAGTGAGAGAAAAAGGAGCATTTACCGTAACCACAGAAGAACAAAGGAATATCCACACTTCGTATGTAAAACAACTGTGCGTGTATTGTACATGTATGTACTAAATCACATCAAACCCAAAGACCAACAAGCCATTTAAATTCGGCGCACCCGCCTGTCGGGCTTGTTGGTTTGTCCTTTTATTTTATTTAGTTTAAAAACTTTTTTTTTTCTTTTTTTTTACATTTCCAGGGGCATTCCTGTCCCAATTGACGGAGTGTGGTCCAGCCTCCCGACTTTTCTTGCTGTTGATTTTAACTCTGTAGACTCTTGCTCCTATCCCTTGTGAGTTAATCAACGGGCGGCCCACAATGCAAGGCCAGGTGATTGGAAATTTAAGCAGAGGAAACACCATCCTTCAACTTTCTTGATGTCCATCTCTTCACCAGCAAGGACAGATCTTTTCAGACTGGGAAAGGCTGTCCTACAGATGCAAGGTCAAATACGTAAGATCTGATGCAGAGGGCTGTTCAAGGCCGACTGGCGTTTACGTCACCATCAGAAGCGCCCCCTGTTGGCGTACCTGTCTTTTCTCATGGAAAATCTCGCGAGATGTCAATGATAAAAGTTGGTCACTTCAATAATTCACTCCCAAACTGCACAATGCAGAGTACCAGTAAACCGGAACAGTAAAGTTTTTGCGAGATCCTACTGTTTCAGCATTTAGTGCATGATGTATGTTTCGTGTCGTGCGGAAGAACTCACATTTTGGGCGAAGATTGGAAGGTGAGCGTCTTATCTGCGTGTTTCAGTGGTAAGAGGCGACTATTCCGATTTTTTTATGATAAGGTTTTACGGTGATCTATCTGGTGATTTAATTTACGTTTGTCTGTGGTGTGAAATTTTGAAAATAAGGGCGGAAATGTTCGGACAAGTAGCCTACGCATATAATGGGCTGCGTCATTACACTAGGCAGTAAAGTATTACAAAAAATATCATGGAACATGTGCAAAACTTTAGTTGGTGTGATGCGTGCTGTGGATATCTGCTGACTAGGGCCTAACCTTTTTATTATTTCAAAAGTTTCATTAATTAAGAAAAGTCGTTATTTGTCCCTTTTGAAATGGGGAAAAAATGGCCACAAACAAAGCAATGTTACACTACTTGACTTTCATGTACTATGGTGCATTGTGGACATCCGGGATTCTTGCAAAATGACAGGGTCTCCGCGGTGAAAACAGCGACCTTGGCGACGTATGCACGCACCAGCCAGTCCGAAGATTGGGTTATACAGTCTTTTCTTTGATCTGTACGTACGCGTGCACTCGTTGCAGTTATTTTCACCGGCCGCGGTGTAGTTGCTACCTGTATTTTTGTGAAACTCCCGGCTGTCTGCGCCTACCCACAGGCCCTACTAGCAATAGCCTGCCATATTTTAGTGCAGGACAATTTAGTAATCATGGCGAAGGGAGGGAAGTGACTAGAGTCTCATGGGTCATAGCTGGGGGTCCAGGGTCCGAAGGGGACTCTAGATCACTTTTCAGTGAGTTTTTCTTTCCAAATTGATTAAGAATTTTTTTTTTATTCCAGGTAATAATATGAAATTTTTATGAATAATATGAAAGTTTTAAGGATTTTTGTACCGGTCAGTATGCTGTTTCATCAAGCTCAGTGCTGGATGGTAGAATGCTGTGGTGGAGATCCCTGACGGGTGTAGCTATAACACTGCTGCAAAGTAATCGGGAGTTTATAAACCTGACAGAAAAAAATTGTGTGCGTAAAAATTCATCATAGACGGAATGAGAGCTAGTCTACGTTGCACTTCAAGGTTGATTGAATTTGGTTGGACATGTACAATGTGCGCGTTATGTAATCGGGGTATGGTACACCAAATACAAGCAGGCTGGCCCTGGGTGTGCTGCTCTGTGTATGCCAACATTTTAAATGCAATCTATCAATAGTACTTGTCCACTTATCTTTGCAGGTGTGGGAAGAGGACTAACAACGTAATAAGCGTTATATAATGGATCGTTTTGGTGTATAAAAATGTGGTTTTTAGTCAATCAAATGATGAATGTAAAAAGATTTCAAGCAACCCTTGGGCGGTTAGAGTTAAGTAGTATCAAGTACCATCTAAAGTAATAGTGTCTCCCAAACCTCCAAACGCTTTTGAAAGACCTGGGAGGTGAGGGTTGATTTGTTACAAACCTTCATCCTGCGGCATATATTCATGTGACACATGTTACTAAGTTCTTCCCATCTGTTTTGCAGCTTGACTAACTTACCTGATCTGGATTTGTAGAACATTTGTCTTTTATCCTGTGAACTCTATGTACATCAGTGCAAGTGTGAAACTCTACTAGCTAGTGCACTGAAAAGGGGAAAAAAACAGCTGGAAGTCAGTAACTGCACGTGGTTTTGTATGGTTTGGGACTGAGGAAAGAACATCATCCCCTCAAGATGTCTACCAGCAGGAAAATCAAGAACGTGATCAAAAACTACAATGATTCCCAAAGGAAGGTGCGGGATGCAACGTCCAATGATCCCTGGGGCCCAGCCAGCTCCACCATGTCAGAAATCGCGGACCTGACCTACAATGTGGTGGCCTTCACCGACATCATGGACATGATCTGGAAGCGCATCAACGACAAGGGCAAGAATTGGCGGCACGTCTACAAGGCGCTGGTGCTGCTGGACTACATCATCAAGACCGGCTCGGAGCGGGTAGCGCAGCAGTGCAAGGAAAAGATCGTGGACATCAACACGCTCAAGGACTTCCGGTTCTATGACTCCAACAACCAGGACGTGGGCCGCAATGTGCGGGAGAAGTCCAAGCAGATCGTGGAGCTACTGAAGAACGAGGAGCGGCTGAAGTCAGAGCGGGTGGCGGCTCTGAAGGCCAAGGAGCGCTTTGCTCAGGCAAACCAGGGTATCGGGAGCAATTCTAGGACAGACACATTTTCTTCGTCAGCAGGAACAACTCCAGGTAATCTTCAGAGAATAACTCTCAAATTTTCTTAGTGGAGGTAACTTTTTTGTTATGTTTGACCCGAGATCAATTCTCCTTTAACCCTCCTATGCTGAAGTCACTCTTTGGGTCACTTGGTAAACACTTCAAAGAAGCACATCTGTGCTGTGTTGTGCACTGCACCAACATGCAAGAGAATGACCTTGGGCACTTGTGCACATTTGTGCTGTACAACCAAAGGAGGGGTAATATCTGCCCATTAAGTTTGACTTCTTTTTTGCTTTGCAGTGATACATGTGCATTGCGTACCCACATGTCAGTATTTTGCCCTGAAGTCTTTCACTATGTATATTACCCCTTCTGTATGTACAATTCTTGTGCTCAAAGTATGCACGGTTCCCTAACTTTTCATGTGCAAAAATTTTACTTGTGCGAGCTGTTATTGCAAGGTTGATGGATGAGTAGAACGAGGAAAGCTGCATGTGATCAAAACATGATTAGTGTTCTTCTAACTCGCTTTTTTCTCATCGCTCTGTTCCCGCCCTAATAGCGGCTCCAAGCTCCACCCCACCCCCTACCAGGAACCTGACGTCAGAGATTGAGCAGGCCCGGCCCCAGACCACCAACGAGGAGGAGCTGCAGCTACAGCTGGCCTTAGCCATGAGCAAGGAGGAGGCGGAGCAAGAGAGGCAGCAGCAGAAGAACGAGAGAATACGACTGGAGATGGCCATCAACGAGAGCCTGGAGGAGGTACGGCAGCTTGAAAGCTAGACCCAGTTTTGTAGAACCGCTAAGCTCAGAAATTGCCTCAGCCCAGGAAATAGTTGCTGGCTCCCCCTTTGTAGTTCTGTGTCAAAAGCCACTGACCAGCGAATCGCCATGCATTTTTGTGGCTTGTTCTCACCTGATTTTTGAGCGGTGCATAAATCTGCTAAGCAACAGTTTCTGCTTTAGCAGTTTGATGAAATCAGGGCTGATCTGATCACAGCGGCTCTTGTCTCAGACTAGCAAGCGGCTTAAGATAAAAGCGTCAACCTTTTGGGCCAACTTTCCTTGAGCTCCCGGGCATGCAGGTTTCCTTTTCGTAAAAACTGAATCAGGTTGTCATAAGAAACAGCAGTTGGCGTGTAACACTGGCTTTCAGTTCCTAATTTCAGTGTAATTTGGGATGTGTTCATTTGCTTTATTTTGCACAAGGCAGACCCCGCTGGCCCTTGATTAATTCAGGTCACTCTCAAAAACAGAGGAGTTCCATTTCCCGTTGGGATATTCCATTTTTGTGGGGTGTTTCCGTTTTGCAAGATGATGGTTGGAATGTGAACATGCTGTATTTCAAAAACATCCTCATCTATAAGCTTGCATAGATGGATGCTTTTTCATGCTTTGTTAACACTTTGCCATTCAAACACCATGCCCTTGATAATCACTATATACCTAACTTGTATAGGTGGTAAAAACTGTTGTACTCTCGTATATTCATCCTTGACTCCGTTCCAAATCTTGGGGAACAGCCCTAGCCGTGATAGGCATTCTCATCAGAGTGTGGTTTTGTTGTTTTGACACTCCCACTACTTCAAGGAAGGAAGTAGAAAATGTGGCAAAGTGTCATGCTCAGTAGCATATAAGCATGTTTGCCCCCAATCGGATTGGACTCCTTGACCCTTAGCCTCCAGAGTATTTTTGTCAAAGCATGGTCAAAGTGGCTTGCCTGCCCACTGCAATAAGATCTAACAGGTTGACCATCCTAAAGGCCAAACAGCCACGGAGTCTGTGGTTGCCAGCCACCACAAGACCTAACAGTGGACCAGACTTGTGCACTCATTGTAGTATGCTTCATCCGGCAGGGTTAACCAGACCTACCAACTAGTACGATTTTGGCGTATTTTGTACGAAAAATTGATGAAAACACGACTTTACGTTTTTATCACCTTAGAATACAGATTTCGATAATTTTGACACGGACAGAGAAAAAGAGTGTGCTGTGTGAAATCTAAGCTAAAATTGCTAAAGCAGCTGCGAGCAAGACTAAGCCACATTTCACGCAGTTAGATATCGCGAACTCATAAAGTAGAGCATTCGTGATTGGTGTACGCGATGTACACATGCCCCTTGTAGCGCATGTATCAACCAATCGGAACGTCGCATACCAAACCGATCGGCATACATTGTGGAGTGTACGTTCGTTTACACAGTGGCAGATCTTAGAGTCTCTAAATTTAGATAAAACTACTTTTAAATCCTCAGAGGGTATTTTCAAATTGTTGACGCTTTGTTGACGCTAGTTCAAGTACTAGTTGTATGTGTTGATGCTAAATAGCATGACCGGTAAACACCGCGTCATCGCTGAAACGAAGACTGCAACCCACAGCACTGCAGTCCTGTCAGACTCTCTCACAAACAAAATATACACCCAAGCCACAGCCAGGCAATGGCAGCAACGTGCACACTAAAATGAACTGTTGCGTAAATGGAAGAAAGCAACTGCTGTGAGCAACACCAGAAAATTATAAGGTCCATTTAAGCCTGCACGAGTAAGTATTAAAGTTCAAATAGTATGTAGTCACGCAAAGGTACTTGTAAGCTTGTCTTTCCTGTTTGTTTGGTAAAATACACATTTTTATTGGAAAATACACATTTTGGAACCTCCGAATACACTTTTGCGATTCTAAAGGTTGACAGGTCTGGTTAACCCTAGTCAGCCTCAATCCTTAAAATCCTCCGGGCGGTTTTGGAGGATTGAGGCTACAGGGCAAAATTGCATTGCTGATCGTGAAGGATGCATTGTCTCAAGGTTATGGGTTAGACCTCGTGTTGTTTATGTTCAGTCGTGCATAAATTCAGGCCCACATTACATGTGAAATCCTCCATACTGCTCCAGGATACCATTTGCACTGCCTCAACATAATGGGAGGAATTGCTAGAGGATATTGAAGGATTGGGACAGTGAGCACCCCTCAAAAGAGCATTTTCAAGAAATATTTGAGGATTTTGGTGGACTTAGGCTGAATGCAACTTTTTGCTCAGATAATAAGAGGATTTTGAAGGATTCAGGAAGGTGCCTCTCAAAAAAAGTCCAAGGGGTTAGGGTTAATAGGGAGGAAGACCATGACAGAAGGGCCTGTGTATTGAAAAGCACTAGATACATGTAAATGCATGACAAACTGTCAATCTGATAGGCGCTCAGACCTTTTTAAAGTGATAAATGCCAGTGGTTGTTTTCTTTTGTTTGTCCCTGTCCAAAACCTTAGCTTTTACAAATGCCTACATTTAAGCCACTTGTAATGAGCATGCCCAGATACATCTTCATCTTTGCAATGGAGTCTGAAACAACACTAACATTTTAACATTTTCAGTGTTTTTTTTTAATACTGCAGAAAATGAATGTTTTTTTAAAGTGCTGTGTTTGAATAACTTATTTTGATTTCCACATTTAGAGGCACTGGCTTGTTCATAATCTTGACATTTAGTTTCTTGGAGTTTTACATGCTGATAATTCTCGGATAGTGGGTCATTCCATGAGGTTGGGGCACAATTTGTCATGGTGTCAATTGTTACATGGGCTCCATAAAAATGAACAGCTATTTCCCTGCGTGTGGTTTCCAAATTGACATTGTTATACATCTTGCAAGGCTGAGTACAGAAGTGTGTGTCAGAGTAAATAACCCACTCCACAGATCATGACAGGTGGTAAAAGTTTTGGATGTAACAAGGACACCGTCACAAATTGTGCCTCAACCTCATGGAATGACCTTAGCGTGTATTATCCACTGATATTGACTGTAGTGCAAAATTCTGATTTTCTGTTCTGCCATATTTATGCCTCGTGCAGTTTCTCCTAGTTACTTCACAAAACCTGGAATACAGTGTACGATAAGAAAGTCACATATATGACCGCATGTTATTTTTTATTTATTTATTTTTTGGTAAACATTTATTTTTTAACAAAAAAAATACTTACTTTGTAAACTTTGGGTTCAATCTGCTCACATTATGAATATCTGTGCTGAAATGTCCGACTGTCACATTACTCAGATATTAATTTTGTCTTTGGTTGACTAATGACCAGTCATTACACCTGCAAGAAAGTTCTAATTACTCACCGTGCCTGAAAAAACTTTTTGAAATCACATCTCTGTTTTCAGACCTCTGATTTCAAGTGATTTGATTTACCACTCATTTTTCATTTCATTTCATGAGGGATACAAAAAGTGATAAATGCCACAGAGAAGGCTTTTACCAGAAACACAAATGAAATCTTTGACTATCGGCCTTTGCCATGCACAGAACAGATGTGAGCAAACTGGACCAACATTAAAGAAACAGCCCAGCCTGCTGGCCATGGCCAGAGCTCACAGACCCCCTCCCAACCATTCCCCGCAGAACTCAGGCAAGCTGGATCTCAGCCAGTCACCACCGACCAATGACCCCTGGGCAGCCGCTCCAGCTGCAGCAGCGCCAGCACCACAGCAAGCTGCTCAGGGCGACCTCTGGACAGCCCTGGCTGCACCACCTCCACTCCAAGCACCTGCCCCAGCAGCCGATCCGTGGGCCCCCGCTCCGCCTACTGTCCAACCCGCTGCCGATCCATGGGGGAGCCCTGCCACTTCGGTACCAACACCTGCACCAGTACCTGCACCGGTGGCTGCTCCTGTTGCTGTCAACCCCCAGAATGATCCCTGGGCTGTCCAGCCTTCAAATCAGCCCAAAGATCCCGATGCCGAATTTGACCTCCTCCGCTCCAACACGGCTGCTGCCCCAGCCCCACCGAGCAGCAACGGCAATCTCTTTGGCAGCCTGCCCGTTGCGACCTCACAAGGAATGACCAGCGCGGGGGCATTCGACCTGACAGGCATGGAAGACTCTTTACCCTCCAAGTTATCGGCCGCCAAGAAACCAGAGGATTTCCTGGGCGAGAACTCAAGTCTAGTCAACCTGGATGCATTGGTGGGCCCCCCGAAGCCCGCCCAGCTCATGCCCCAGGCACCCAATCCGTTCTTGGGTGGGGGGGTGTCAGGGGGCATGGCGGCACCACAGAGCAACCCATTCCAACAGCAGCGACAGCCAGCCCCGACCATCAACCAGATGAGGGCAGAGCCCATGATGAGCATGTCTCAGCAGGGTGGGATGTATGCTGCAGGTGGCGGGGCTTTCAGTGGGGGTGCAGCGATGGGTGGAAGCTCACTTCCCCCCCCATTAATCCCAATGAGTTCTGGGCCGTCACAGAATCAAATGCAGCCTCAGCAAGCAAACAACCCTTTCCTCCTTTAAGGTCCACTCGCCTCTATCAACAGGTAAGACATAATGCCTTCCATCCAAAATGCTATCACTGTTTTATTGATTACACTTTTTAAAACTTTGTGGCCAACCATTATTCTACACCTCTTCCAAAAGAGATCTATCTGCATGGTGTCGCCACAAGCCTTCTCCGTCCGGTTCGTATGTGTAACGTCACTTCAATTTAAACCACGCCGACTGCACACGCGCACTGCACATAGAGTTACATGCCGTTTACATGGAACCATGGAACCAGAAGCAAACGTGCAACTTCAGCGATTGTCCAATGAGAGCCTACAAATCGTGGCGCGTCCGCCTTTGTGGCGGGTAGTCATTGTTCTACCGTTTCCTGTACGACACAGTCAAGGGACATGTATGTATCAGCACCTCCTGCCCAGCCTTACGTAATTTGGCTGAGTTCAAGTCTACATTTACAGTTAAGCCTCCGGACAGAGTAGCAAACTGCTTTTTTTTACTGGATTAGAGTAAAGAACGGTCCCGTCCGTGTAGGCACTTTTGTTTGAAACATATTTATGGGTTTTTGATCTTTTCTGTTGTCCCACAGATTCTATCTACTCATGCACACAATCTTCTTCTGATATGGCCAGTGTCTCTGGCTACCAGCTGCGGGATAACTGCATATATACCGGTACTCGCACAGGGCAGTGCTTCAGTTGTGCCAAGCAAAAAAAAACCCTGACTTAGAGTGGTATGTTATTTATTAAGGGTGGGACATTTAAACGAAAAAAGTTCCAAATCCGTTTACAGATTTTCCCAAATGTTTCAATGGAATCGTCCCATTTAGAGGTTGGATGTTTTGATTGACTCAATCTGGCATTCATGTTTATTGTAATCGATGCCTGTTAGGTACTGTTTTTTTCCCTTTCAGCATCCATGTTTGCTTTTAAATGGCCCAACATCAGTCTACATTTTTACATTGGTTGGACCATGTGCATTCTTGAACTATGTAATTATGCATATATGAAAACACCGAGGCAGGTGGTGGCGGCGACCTCTGCAAACGGTATGGGAAAGTTTCTGTAAACGTTTCTCAAACCAAACGTAAATTCCCACCCTTATTTCTGATGTATGCAATTTGTTTTTCTTTTGACTGCTGGCCATGGCATGACCTCTGGTTCAACGTCATAGCCAGCCAACATCAAGATCCACATCAGCAGTTGACTAGTCAGCAGGTTGATTGTGCATGTTAAGCAAAATCCCCTCAAACGTGGGCTCGGATGCACACTCACAGCCAACATGGTTCAATTGTACACTGCAAGGGTCCCCCAAGTTTTCCAAGTGTCAAGTGGGAATCAATACCACGAGAGCCGAGTTGGGCTGCCAACAGTCCAAATTCTAAGCGCACTTGATGTTATTACTACTATAGTTTCAAGTTGTACTTGTATGTTTGCATAGGGAACACTAACCATCAGCACTTTGAGTTAGCCACCAAAATGGCCTGAGGCCTGTCTCAACAATATATGTGTATCTTTTGTTTCGTACAAATTGACCATTTTGGTTCTTCAGTACAATTCTTTTTTCCAAATAAATGAATTAACACTTTGTGTAAATAGTTCTGTATCAAAAGCATGATAATGCTAGTTGTGGATTCTGTGAAACGCTTTTATGAGAAAGCACGCGTTCATGTTCAGCAAAGAAAGTGGTCTTATGGTTTGGTCCCTGCTGAGAGTTTAAATTTAATTGACTTGTCTTAATTTGATTGTTTCTTAATATTATTGTCTTGGAAGAACTGAGTGATTGGAACCATTTATTTGAGATCATTGGCAATATCTATTTAAAAATTCGAAATGCCTGAGTTTATCATTTATTGTGGGCGCTTACACCTTTACATGTTTTATGTGCTTTGGTGAGCAGAGAACAAGCTGACAAGTCACTCCCGCATGTAAAAGTTGAAAGATAAGATTTAAAACGTCTTCCGCAGCAAACGGTGCTGCAAACAATGTCACTGCAGTATTAAATGTTTAGAAGTGTAGTGGTTGGAGTGGTTTCATGAAGTGACAGGTGGAATGAAGCGTTTTATTTGTCACCAAATGAAGTTATTCTTTTCGCTGCATGAATGCCAAGCATTAATTATTTGTTTTAAACAATGCCTGAAGAAATCCCTTGCATCACCTTTGAGTTGGAATGTATCTTGTGATTGTAGAATAGAACATCTATTGCTGTGATGCGGCCGTGCCATGCCTTTGTACCAACTATTCAGTGACATGCGAATAACAACCCATCTGTCAGATTCGGAGGGTGTATTCAACTATTGTATAAATGCAAGATTAAAAACTAATACCCATTGGATGGGATCCTGCCATAGAGCTTAGGGTATTAAATAACATTTGGAAGCCCAACCGAAGTGGGTTTTAATCCAACTTTTGGACATGTTTGAGTAGCAGTCTTTTCACAATTTATAAGCACAGACGTGTGCTTTTCTTTTACATGTTGTCACGCACATTTTCTTTGCTTTGCTCCATGGTTTCCTTGTGTATATATTCAAATGTACTTTTTTATGTGAAGGGAGACACTTGATTCTGTAGAAAGGGCACTGCCAATTCATTTTGCAAACCACAACTTTCCTTTTCTACATGAATAAAAATGTTCACACTGGGCATGAATTGAACCAGAGAGAGAAATTGAAAGTTTGAAAAATAATAGATTTTTATGGCACTGTTGCTGCTGCCAACCAGGTTTTGAACCCTCCATGTGTAATATATTGTGCATGGTACTAAGTTGGCTGTCGTTTTTGGTGTTACAAAATCAATGATGTTGCTTGACGTTACAACTACCATGAGGTCATTTCATGTTGCAGCAGCCATAATGTTGCATGTCCCGAGCCGCCCACTTGACCCTCTCCACACTGTCATTCCCCTTTCCCTCTCCCCCTCCCCCCCTTTTGCCCCAGCCTCACAGACCAATTCATCAAGCAGGGACCCATCATTGATGAGACCAACCTCAGCAGACCTAGCCCTTCCCCCCCCCAAAGGCTTGCACTTATAAGGCATGCAGCATGGCACTGGAGAATTGCGCCTTCTGTCAACCATGTGTGCAGTGGGAAGAGCTTGATGGATTAGTTCATTAGGGTTCTTGTATTTTGTTGAAGTGTAGTTGAAGCATGCGGATGTTGAGTAGCAACCAGAACAATGCATGAATCGTTCAAAAACCATTGTAGTACATTTTTATATTTATGAGCAAAGTCTCTGTATCCTACACATTTTAACTAAGAAAGCATAGCCACACCATCAGTGTTACAGCAAGTGAATCGTACATGTATGTGTACACAGTATCATAATTTCTAAGAGACATCAAAACAATGATAAAGTAGCTCATTGAATGTTGTAGTGGGTCTAACAATTCCTTTCTGTTTTGAAAAGCATTGAATTCTGGTTATTCATTGGCATTTGTGACTATTGTGGATACACACATACACCTAGGACTCAATTCTAGTGAATATTTACAGCACAAATGTGAGCATTAAGATCTTTTGATGTGCATGTACTCTTGTTGAAGTTATACATATAGATTCAATCTTTTTAAAAACCAACCAATAGAGGAAAGCCCCCCCCCTTGACATTTTTTGTTTTGAAGGAAATATTTTTTTTAGTTAAGAACTGCCAGTTGAAAGTTTGTCGGCACATTTAAGTGCTAGTAGTTGCACTAATAGGCTGCATCCGAATCTTTTGTCAAGAGGTAGGTCTAGGTCTTCTCTCCATTGGAAATGTGTGGAGACGCGTAGACAGTAGACCTAGCCGTAGCTCTGGAAGCCCGTTTCAGACACTGCCTAAGACACTGATTGTACATGTAGAAACTGTGTCTAGAGGTCCGTGGATGTGAGACAAAACATGCATGTGCACTGTTCAACCCAATAGTAAACGATCAAAAATATACTAGGATTTCCAATGAACAGTACTGTTTGTCTCGACCATAATGTCAAGTCACAAGGGAAGACTATTTGTTTATAAATGTAGACTCTTCCAATGTTCCTTCTTCGCTTTCTTCACAAAGTACGAAAATCGGTTTGCATTCCAGAATGCACTTTTTTGAACTGATACAAAATTTCCTCCCACAGACCACTGGTTGCCATAGCAGGACTGGGTATCAGTGGGCAAAAATATATTGCTTCTGATTTGGAATGGACAGCATTCCTGGTGGAATATTTGTTATGAAATGTTTACATACACCTGAAGGCATAAAGACATCCAAAGAATCTCCCACAGTAAATTTTCATAAACGAATAAAATTGACAAAGAGCTATAGCCCTTTCTGGAAAAGAAAAGATTTGATGCATGCACACACAAAGCAACTAGTTTGTTGCATGTTTTTTATTTTTAGGGTAGACAAAATTTTGCAATAGGAAGAATTTTTCTGTTGGCGATTTCTTCAGTTTTAAGATAGAGGTAACTCTTTTCTTTTCAATGACGTAGAGAGTCTCAAAAATACTGGTAACTGTCAATTATTTACCATCGTTATCAGTTATTTCTTTTAAGAATAGGAGCATCAGAATGCCTTGGAACCAAGCATTTGGGTTTGGTCTATAACTAGGCCGTGCGTGAGTTTTTGACTGTTTTTGTTTGCCATTGTAACAGTAGAGTGATTGTATCATAAAAAAATTACAATGCTGAGTAGTTGCTGTGGTGCTGTCGGTTAAATGATGAATGTCTGTGTCAAAAAACATTTCATTAATACTTTTTCCAGATTATTTTTTATACCATTAAATTGTTAAATGGACAGTCATATGCATTGATTACTTTATTTGGCTTCAGTAATGTTTAGGATTGACTATGTAATTAGCTGGTTGGTGAAACTGTCGTAGTATCTTATAACGTCGTTGCATCTGTACTAGATAGTGATTTGGGACAAAATATGGCATTCTTTTTCATGTAAAGACATATTTTTGTTTTGCTTATTGAAGATTTGTTTATAAAATATATATTGTATATTATTTTGGTAGTAAATACAATGAGGTGTATTGTTGGTAATGTAGCTGTGCTATTTGTACATTAAATGCGTGTAGTAGTGCATAATGTTGGTTGATATGACTACAATTCGCAAAGCTACTGTGCGTATTATGGCAATGAATTCTCGGTATTAGGTAATTGCGTTGGACTGTTTAGTCTACTGCTTGAAGATGAGTCCTTAAAGTTTTCATTTGGGATATGGTGCTTATGAGTGCCCTTGCTAAGCATCGTATACAGCTCAGAGCCAGTTGCGACAACATTACCCGCTGATGTCATATCTAATTACATCAGCCGGTAGTCCACTTTTGCTCGCGTGGACTTTTCAGTAGTCCGCAAACGTGCTTGGTAGCATCTGTAAACTGGCGGATATTCAGCAAAATTTTGAAAAGATTAAATTCAGAAAAGTAGACACATAAGGTTTTTTGTTGTTTGCTGCCAGCATAGTCCAGCAAAGCTATGCTTGCCGGATTGCAACATAATTTACAAGCTAAGTGAAAGAAAACAAAATGCTTAATTGTGCATAATATAGACAAATTTTGAACTTGTATTATAGGTTTAATACATTGTAATGAGTATTATCTTTATGTAATGCTGTATAATGAGCTATTGGATGTGGATGTCTGTGTTCGGTCCCTTGTGAACTTCTGAATACTCGTAATAGCTCGACTTAATGTTAACAATCGTCATAGTGATTCGAATAACATTTTAAGTATGTGCGAACAAGAGTTTACTGTTAGCTTTATGTGTTCACTGAGCGTGAGTCCTTTGTGTTCTGATCTTCACGATGAATGAGATTCAGGCAGTGCAGACCGTGACTCCAGTAGCCGTTGGAAGATATTTACACTTTAGACTTTCAGCTCAACGGACCTCATGTTCATTTTGTTGCTTCCCCCCATTTTTTTCCAGCACTGTTGTCCTTCGCACGGCCCTTTCACCCACTGAACAGGGATGAACAGAGAACCGGACCGCGTGGGAGTGGTGTTAATTAATGCACGATGTTCTCGTGATTCAAACCGGGGCAGAATCTCTGGTTTGTGAGCTAAGCAAGGACGGATACGAAGTACTCAGTAGCGATAGTCCAGGGCACAACTTATTTCAACAGGTTTTTTCTTCTTGACTTCGCATTTTGTGATGGACAACACGTTAATTAAGTGGACACTTGAGCGGTCTCAGGCGTCATAAAGTAAGTATGCACTTGAAGGGGTCTGCACTAGATGTTTGGCCGGTAGTTCCTTGATTCATCTTGACGAGTTGGTTGGTTTCCACTACAATGAATGGATTTCCTACGGTAAGTCTCTAAAGGAACTGAGCCCACAAATTGTGTTAACTTACATGATTATGTGTTTCATCAGTTTTCAGTTAATATAGCATGGCGTTTCACAGATGAGCTTCCAAGTTCATGTCCAAACCACATTCACTTGATAACTTTACTAGTGATGTATTCTGCTGTTATGTCATAGCCGAATTGATCATCATGAACTCAAAACACCCCCAGCATCCAACACCCTTTTTGGCCACAACTAAACCTCAATGTTTTCACTTTAGGTCTACCTTTGATATGTCATCACCACAAGTAAGACACATCATTCGTCAAATTGTTTCATTTAACATTCAAGTCCACTTTCACGTGCCCCAGGAAATCTCTAAGCACCGCCGCGTAATTCCTTGGCCAACCCTTCCAAGATATCTCCTCCATCTCCTCCAGACACTCCTTGAAATTTCCACCGTCCGTCTCGGTGTGGTCTATCAGCGCTCGGACCACCTTGGTGCCTGACGCGCAAAGCACGACCAGAGCGTAGCAGGACCACCGCACCAGCCTCGGGTCGAAGTGGGAAGCGACGAACTTGGCCAGGATCGGCATGAGGTCTAGCTCTTGGTAGACCCGGTCGCAGTTGTCCTTGTGTGCTCGGCAGAGCTCGCTCAGAGCCTTGACCACTTCCGTCTTAAGGGTCGCTGATGATGCTTCGTCTTTGAGTATTTGGGCGAGGATCGGGAGATAGGTCCCGGCGCATTTCGCCGCCTCCGTTCCGCCTGTAGGCAAGATATCCCCAAATTAGAAATGTTCCCGACTGGCCTTGTTTAACTCACTGCTGATCTCGAGGAAGTTTGGGTCTGCTGACATTCTGAAGTACGATACTTTTCACTTGAAGTCGAACAAACACTGGCAAATTGGGACAAGCCTACTGCCCGAATTAATTATGAAGTTGGTTGTACACTGTGGTGTGTGTGTAATTTCGGAGGTCGCAGGTTCAAATCAAAGCCATTCCGGATATAGTCTGGTCTATTAAGGCAAAAAAAGGGCTTTGACGGTCTTTATTTGGTGTTCATGATGAAAAACAACCACAAGGTGATTGTTAAAAGCAAGCGTGACATCAGCATTCACGACGACGGCGGTATTAGCCGACAAGGGAATGTTTCAAACCATCTTCTTACTTTACCTGTGTAGGCCAAATGTCCCATCTTCCTCACAGCTTCTATCTTGATCTCAACGTCCGTCCCGTCTCTGAGGTGTGAGCCACAGATCATGATGTCTTTCTTGTAAAGGTTTGGCTCATCGTCCCAAGGCTTCTCACCCGCTTCCCCGTGCGAGGCAAGCGTGTGTAAAGTCTTCTCCACACTTTCGAACACTCGGCGCATCGACCGGAACATGACTCACAGTTTTGTTTTTCACTTTTATTTAGACCGAAAGAAAACCTTCACCTATGTCAGCAGTCAACAATCTGATCTAGATTTTTAAAAACTGAATCGTGCATGCATAATCAAAATTTGAACCAAACGCGTCACGTCGAGAAGGTTATACGCGCGCGTCGTTTGTGTCTGTGCCAAGTTTGTTCACTGAGCAGTAACCCTTTTATGCTTTGGTCCAGTGGTTGGCCGTCAAAATATTTCGTCGAGCTTAGTTATCTTAAGAAATTATGTAAACATAGCCATTTGTTCCTTTTCTCCGGCAATTTTTTTTTTGTTTCTGCAAGAAATGTGCACTCCAAGAACATTCATGTACCCCGGCACCCAAGCGTATGCTCTACATTAATGAGCTAAAAACGCAGGGTTTCAAAGGTTGGGTTTGAGTGACGTGGGGAAAGCCTGTACAATATCAAAATATTTTGTTTATGCACATCAAGAGTTGCAAACATGTTTGCTTCGATATATTGATTCTTCCTGTCAACGAATCACGGAAGAAAATTATAGTTCATGTAAATGTTTTTCCACACTTAAACTTTAAAGGCAAACACGCGTTTTCAATGCGCACGGTGTCCGTATGCGTAAGTTGCGGAATTGGTTCGTTGACACCGGAGTGAAACGGACGGCGGAAAGGGAACGGATCAAAAGCAAATGGCAAGGCAGCCTTACTAAACTGAACGATCCTACCTCGTTGCCAAACTGATAATATAGGCCTAGGTCCATTATTAGGCCCTAATCCGACGGGGCATGATCTGGCCATCGGGGCTTTCAGGCGATCCGCATCTCGCACGCGGCACCTCCGAAGAGGTGCAACAATCGACTACCACCTCTGTCTGTTGATCAGCAAGTGTTGGTTAAACACCACAGTGCCAAAACATGATGTTCAAGCTGCCAGAAGAACCCTTTTATTTTGGCGAGAATGAAATGCGGTAGCCTTTTTAAAAAACATATAATCCTTTACACAGTGCACAACCCGGCCGCGAGTTAAGACCGTTCAAAGTTCAACAACGAGTGGCGCACTCCAAAATAGTGCAGTCGAATCATTAACATCATTGCACAATCCTTCGTATGTATTTAATGATCAGTATTCCATACATATTTCGGGTGAGCCGTGGCCTGGTGGTTCGAACACGAGACATTAAGCGTCTTCGGTCGCAGCCCTTGAAAAGGTTTGCTGCGAGCCTACTGGGACAACTCGATACTCACCTTTTGCTATATTTTTACTCAAACTAAGCAATCGATATCTCATCACAGAAATATGTTTATCATGTCCAACATATACCTTCTTTTGTTTTTACTTTTCTGCAAGCGGAAACCGACAAATTTAAGGAAATTTTATTTGCCTCATTAGTAAATCCAAAAAATTGTATTTTTTTCTGTACAGGAAAGCACAGATCCGCTTATAGGCTTTTAAGGTTTAAACTGAAGTAGTAATCTATAGCACACAGTGTTAATATGCTCTTGTAAAACATGACCATTTTACACTCTGGAAGTTCGTTTCGGTTTTGGAATACTGTTCAAAGTTCAACAACGAGTGGCGCACTCCAAAATAGTGCAGTCGAATCATTAACATCATTGCACAATCCTTCGTATGTATTTAATGATCAGTATTCCATACCTATTTCGGGTGAGCCGTGGCCTGGTGGTTCGAACACGAGACATTAAGCGTCTTCGGTCGCAGCCCTTGAAAAGGTTTGCTGCGAGCCTACTGGGACAACTCGATACTCACCTTTTGCTATTATTTTTACTCAAACATAAGCAATCGATATCTCATCACAGAAATATGTTTATCATGTCCAATATATACCTTCTCTTGTTTTAACTTTTTTTGAGGCGAAAACCGACAAATTTAACGAACTTTTAGTTGTGCCATTAGTAAATTCAACCTATCTTTCGTTCTTTACAGGAACGCATAGATCCGCTTATAGGCTTTCAAGGCTTCAACTAAAGTAGTAGATCTATAGCATACTGTGTTATGCTCTTGTAAAACATGGTCATTTTACAGTCTCTCTGGAAGTTCGTTTCGGTTTAAGAAATGGAGTAGTATGTGTGTTTACAAGAATGCGCCCTCTATACGCACAGGCTTTTCAAAGTCAAGCCGAGATCTAGAACCAGTTCCGAAGTGACTACGTCAGGCGCACGAGTATGTGCGTAAAAGGCATTAGAGCGAGAACCAGCGCGTGAACCAACACGCGCACATACTCCGTTCGTTTGCACTACACTTTCTGGTTCAAAGTGACGCTAAACTTATGTACTCTAATAATAGTACGAAACTCGTTCGGCAACGCATCACAGTTGCTACCTACCCCTATGTTTTAACCGCGTTATGCAATGTAAAAGAGGCAGTTTTTCTCTATACCTTTACTTTATTCTTGGTTCTCTCCGTTGTTGCGTTTATTTTTATTTTCAATTCCTTGGAGAAAATTAATAGGATTGGCAATCCTTTAACTTACCTCGCTTATACTGCTTAATCTAATTCTAAGGCAAGGTCAAAGTCCGTAGGCTTCTCCAAGATTTTTCCGGGGGAGGAAAGCATTTTTGTGGGGGGAGGGGGTCTCCGAGGGGAGGCCGGGGACAAACCACTCATCAGCGACGGACTGATTAACTATTAACAATGGAACGAGTGGAAGGTGATCAATATCCTGATTTATTTAAGCAAACTGGTGATTTTCATCACTGTTCAGCTTTCTTTTCAGTTATCTTGGTTTTTCCATTATTTTGTCCTTTTTTAGGTTTGAACGTTTTTCTGGGGGCGGGGAGCCGGGGGAGCGGCAAGTGTCTCCCTTGCCCCTACCCGACGCCCATGTACAAGTCTAGCCCAGGTTAGACAACATCTAGTCTTGCAACATGGTAATGAAGGCATAGTTCAACCTTGGCTAAAGTCAGGCTCTGCATCATCAGGGCCATGTTTACGTGTGTCATGTTATCACATGGAACGATGCACAAGCTATAGTTTGATCAGTAACCGGGCGGAGATCGGCTCATTTGAGCTTGCTTGACTGTTATAGTTTGCAGGGGCGGATCCAAGGGGGGCGTACGCCCCCTTTTTCTTCCCAAAATAAACAAACGAATGAAAAAGAGGGGAAAAAAGGGAGAGAGAAGAAAAAAAGAGGGGTCGTATTGCCTGAAATTGCACAACAGAGCGCCTACCCTGCGCCGAAAGGCTTTGCGCTACACGCTCGCAGGCATCAAATGTTACCATTGCTGCTTTCGTTCAAGCCCCCCACCCTTTGGAAAATCTGGGATCACGCCCCCCTTTGGACAATCCTAGGTCCGTCCCTAGTTTGGAATACATAGTTCTCTATTCATATTTCACAAGTTGGCCATGCATGTGTTAAGTAAACCGCAGATTTCCTAATTCATTGGGAAAGTATTCCATGTACGGACGCCGCTCGACACACTTTGCACAAACCCCATGACACTGGTCTGAAATTTTTTTTGTTTTCTTAGTGTCACGCCGAGAAGGTATTTACAGGCTCATCTTTTGTGTGTGCCAAGTCTGTTTCACTGAGCAGTAAACATTTGGTCCTCCAGTCGTTGGCTGTCAAATATTTTGTGGGTGTTTTTTTATGTATAGTTTTGTAGAAATTATGCAAACACTGCCACAGTTGACGACCGCCCCAATCCACAGTGCCACAACGCTATGGCAAACTTCTACACAGTACAGGAACCCTCTATTTCAGCAAGAATCATAATTCTATACACAGTGCTCAATCGGGCTACATGTAAAGACCGTTCAAAGTTCAACAACGGGTGGCGCACTCCAAAATAGTGCAGTCGATTCATTAACATTATTGCACAACCATAGCCTTACTGCGTATGTATTTAATGATCAATTTTCTACACTTATTTCGGGTGAGCCATGGCCTGGTGGTTCGAACACGAGACATTAAGCGTCTTCGGTCGCAGCCCTTGATTGCTGCGAGCCTACTGGGACAACTCGATACTCACCTTTTGTTGCATGTATTTTTTACTCACTAACATAAGCATTTAACATCTCATAGAAATGTGTTTAGCCCGGCGTCCAACATGTACTTTTCTTCTCATTTTTCCTTTTTTCAAGCAAAACCGAACGATGCAATGAAATTTTATTTGCGCCATTAATCAGCCCAAATTGTCTTTTGTGTTGTAAAGGAAAGCACAGATCTTATTTTCTCCAAAATGTCATCTTAACCACCTCTGAAAATTTATCCCAACTCTGCAACTAATCATAAACTGAAACTTGATTATTGCCAATTCTGTATTAAGTAAGTTTTACAAGATATTTTCATCAAAGCAAAGAAACAGGTCACCCAGCATAAAAAAATACAGGAGATAGCCGAGGTGCGAATACTTGCCCGGCCCCACACAGTCTCTTGGTATTATGGGCCTACATTCGACCAATCGCGATCTCAAGTTGAAAACCTCGGATTGACCTTTGTCTAAAACCCCTGTCCCTCTGACCTTGAAACTGCTCGCAGGTTTTCAGCTTTTAAACTTAACTTGAGTAGTTAAGTAGTAATAGATCTATATCATACAGTGTTCTCTTTAATCCACTAAATCAAATCCCTAGAAGTTCATGGTGACCAGCTTGCCTGTGTGAGTGTGAGTGACGTGTCTAGGGTTACACTACACCGAATATGCGCCCATGTAGAAAACAGTGCAAAATCGGACCGAAATAGCGCCGCCTGTTGACTCTCGTAAAGACGTTGGCCTCCGTTTACGGTTTTTTCAACTGGAAATTAAAGATTATGGCCAGAAGATAGCCGCCCACCTCTGTCCAAAACAGGTCCGCAATTTCGGGCTTTATACCCTGAACTGGAGACCATTGGTCCTAAATTTGAGATTCATAGAAATATTTCTACGATGCCTGCTGATTATGGCCTGTCTTATTGTAAACCCCGCCGGGATCAAAAATATTAATGAGCTCGCGCGCAGAAATACAACCATTTTGGTGGAATGTGGAATGCACTGCACCCACAGTGAATGCACCCGGTATACCGGTACCCCGGGGCCCCCTATAGGGTGCACTGAACTAATTCAAGCTCCATTGAAAATAGTGTAAAATCAACCAAGTTTGGAGCCCCATGGCAGGCAACTGAAGTCCCTGAGGCCTCTCAAACAAAAATCAATGTGTTGTTTGGTCCTTCAGATTTCATTTGATTTTCAATTTTTAGTAGGTTAACCAATGATTTTTTTAATTATCCGCTCAAAACAAACTCACCCCCCAAAAAGTGAATGTTGCCAAGGCCTCCCAGTGGCCATTTTTCAAATGACATCCCTCACCTTTCTGAGGCTCTTCTGACTAATTTTCAATCCCATTTTTGTCTGCTTTGCCCCCAGATGGGTGCCCCTGAATCTACAGAGATGATCCTGGGCCATACTGACACAATTCCACCATTTCTTGGCCCGGACAGACCCCTCTTTTTGAAACAAGCTCTGGGGGGTACTTTTTCTGCGCCTCCGTCTGGCGGAGAATTTTCCTTGAATTGGGACACTGCACCCCAAGGGTTTTAGAGAAGGCGCCCTCTACAGGCACACTCTTTCCAAAGTCAACTCGTTCATCAAAGTGATGCGGTGTCAAAAGAGGTATTTCTTCTCTCTGAATCAGTGATTTATTCTTTATTATATAATACTGGTAAATTGTTTCATTTATTTTCAATATCTTGGCTAAAAGTGGCATGACTGAACCAGTCATGTAAGTCCGTACATGCCGGGCGTAGGCTACCCCCTGAACTAACCGACGTCCGCTCCTAGTACTAGTCTCTCCCACGAGAGGGGCCCTTTTTTCGGGGGGGGGGTTTGGGAAGGGAAGGGAAGGGGACAAACCGCTCATCAGTAATGGACTCACAAACCGTTTACAGTGGAAGGTGGTCAGTTGCGAGATTTATTCAAGTCTTTATTTTTCTGTTTTTATTTTCAACTTTTTTTCGGGGGGAGGGGGAATTAAAGGCAGCAAGGTGCCTTCTTTGCGTTCCCCCCTCCAGATGCCCATGGCAAAGTCTAACCTAACCCAGGTTATTACGTTAGACAACATCTAGTCTTGCAACATGATTAAGGCATCATCAAACCTGGGCTAGTTTCAAACATGCTATTATCTAGTTTTTCCAACATGATAATTTGGACGTGATCGGGCACATACACGAGCTTGATGGTCGGCTTGCCTATTTTCAGTTTGGGATATATGCTTGTTCTCTGTCTAAGTGGGCCATGTTAGTGTAAGTAAAACAGGTTTTATTTCTGTAATCTCACTTTTATAGTGCCAGGTAGGACATGGAATTTGAACCTGCAGGCATTGGTGGTAGTCCTCCATGCTCACAGGGATGTCGTGCCAAGAGAAGTCTCCTAGCACACAGCTAGTCACTGTGGACACCGATTACAGTGCCGATGCTGTGGAGTTCTGTCCCATAGCTGGTCAGGAAGGCTTCCTGGCTAGCGGTACATATCAGCTGGCAGAGTCTGAGGGGATATCACCTAGCTCAGTTGACCAGGTGAATCCTGAAGATAATGGTCAGGTACAATATTTTTGACAGCTACTTGTGTTGTGCAAACCCAAAATATTTCTTAGGGTTAAACGTTGCTTCTCAAATTTGACGTACTTTAAGTTTTGAATCCAACCAGACAAACTCATTTTGAAGAAACTTTGCGTTCTTGTTTTTTTCAGGTGTGGCTGAACGCTATGTGTGCATGTAGCTCCCAAACCCCGATGTGATATGACAGTATATGTCCTTTTTTTTTTTAAGTTCCCTCCGAATTGTTCAGAAATCAAAGAAGAAAATTGTATCCGCTGTAGGCAGCATGCTTTGCCATGAGTGGAGATTTCCCCCTCCAAACAGTACTGGAGAGAACCTTGAATTGAGCAGTATCAATTTGATCTTGCCCTTTGATCTCTTTGAAAAGGTCGACAAGCCAAGACAGCGGCTAGGCCAGATACGGCTCTACCATCTGAATCAAGATACGGAGGAAGCCTCGTTGGCAGAACTGCAGAGGATTGAAATGGCAGCAGTATTGGATATGAAGTGGTACATTGAAAGAAAAAATTGGTTAAACTGTATGTAGACAAATCTTTTGAGTGGGTACTTTGAATTTAAGGAGTTTTTGCTCTCGTTGGGCAGATTGCCAAAAATTGAATTAACATCAGGTGTCCAGGTGAGGTCCATGACTACTTTAAATCAAGTTTTATTTATTAAATCTGTCTACAATATTGTTGTAGTATTTCCAGAAAAATTGCACGCGTAGTTGGTATCTCTTTTTTTCAGGTGCCACAATGTTATTTCAGAGCAGCCACTGTTGGGTATAGTTAACGCCAGTGGAGAGCTTCAACTGCTTTCTCTTAACTCAAAGGTAAATGAAGTAACCTTGTGTCTGGATAGAAGCAGAACTAGTCAGCTCATGGTGTTCAAATTCCTCAATCTTTAATCCTGGCTTTGTTCAACGGCCATTTCCCTGAAACTTCTACAGAAAGCAGATTTGTGTAAAGTTAGTAAGATTTTGTGTACAGGCGTGCCATATATAGTGTGGACCTCTGCACAAAAGAAGTCCACATAATACAGGGTATGATGGCATTGTGTGGACTTGCACACGTCCACACAATGTTTTCCCCTCTCTGAAAAACAGTTTCAGAGGCATTTTGGGGTCAAGGTTATCTGTGGCAAAATGAAGAGGAACAGTCCAGGAAATCATCATCAAAAATCCAGCTGGAAATCCAGCTCGAAGGAGTTATCCTAGTGGGAGAAAAAGGAGCATTTACCTTAACCACAGGAAAACAAAGGAATGTCCACACTTGGTATGTAAAACAAGTGTGTGTATGAATGTTGTGCATTGTCATGACAAATTTGTTTGGTCATTTCTTTGTATTGATTCAGTTTACACAAACCTCTGTAAAATTGGCTTCTGATTCAGAGAGTGTAATGAACTCCGATTTAATGCACTTTTAAAGCGTATTTAATTACAAGAAAAAAAGACTGGGACCTTACCTGACTGCTATATCCGCCCCGACCTGAAGTGCACCCCCACTCAGCGAAAAGAAAGACAGGTGATTACAAGCAGGTTCTTGCACATGTCCTGCGTGTACACAAAGACCATACATACCAGAGTAAATTAGTTACACGTACTCGGCGTGGTCTGCGTCAAACGCGCATATACTTACGCCCCTCATGGTGTGCGTCTGCAGAGAGTACCAAAAAATACGCCCTCTTTTGTTCCGCTCGGAGCAGATTCTTCATTGAAAATATGACCAGGAATAAAGAGAGAAGACGTACCTTTGAATTTACCACTTTGCTGAAAGCCTTAGCCTGGTATATTGATGTTTAAACTCAGCCATAAACACCATACTTACTGTTTATTATCTACAGTTTATATCATTCCACACACTTTAATGGGAGGGTACTGCAGTGGTTGAAGTACAGGGCTGGCTTTTAAAATTCTGAGTTGTGTGTGAAAGGCTAAATGCAAGCTTATGCATTTCGCGCAGACAGACACTTATGAGGATAATGAAGATCGTCTTTTCTTGACATTTATGTGTTTTAGGCTGGTGGCTTCACACTACAACCGACTGCCTGTCATCGAGTCAGTCAGGATAACAATTGCTTGGCTTTATCTCTGGACTGGAACACTGGCAAGTATCACAGGTAGGCATCTTTGGGTATTTGCTTGATGCCAAGTTAGAAGAAAACTGATTTTATTGTGGCTGAACTGAGTTAGTAGCACTATGATATTTGGCTCGGGGCATATGATATCTGATTTTTTTTTTCATGATGAATACGACAGATTTGTTTATTTACTGTGCACTTGATAAGTTTGAGGAACCACAATGATAATGTACTTCCAGCTGACGAGGGACTGATTGGACAACGTTTCAAAACGAGTGGACTTTTCCCTTTATGTACAATATTAATGCTTGACATGGCATTGGACATCCTGTCTTAGTGTTTAATTAACAAATGATGTAACAGTGTGGATTTGGACAGATGTCTGAACTGGCTGAATTCTCCCTGAATTTCTATGTATGGTGACATGAAACCAAACACGGTGCATGTGCTTTGGAGTTGTTCATTTTTCATTTCTAGCCAGACTCCCTCCGTCATTGTCAGTGATTCTAAGGGGAGTCTGACGTTGTGTCGGCTCTGTGACGATTCCTCAAGTGTTGAGAGCATGCTTCGTTGGCCGGCCCATGGGTTTGAGGCATGGATAGCAGCTTTTGACTACTGGCAACCAAACGTCGTGTACTCCGGTAAATCAACCTCCCCCCAAGTCTCTGAGCTTGATAAAAATGAAAGGATAGTGGATTTAATACCATGCAGTTCCTGGACAAAGTGTGAAATCAAAATTAAATAGTTGCACAGCTGTCGTCAAGTGTTTAGAACCTTTCATAGTGCAGTGTATTACTAAAACAATAACCCTGCATGGCCCAAGGCTAACACAAGGACTTTGCAGTTTCTGGATAGATTCAGGAACAACCAGCCAGGCCAGTATTACTTAAAAGAAGTGAATCAACGAATGTTTGTCTCCTCCTTGCAAATGGTTCACTGATATGGAACCCTTCAAATCGCAAGCAAATTTTTCTCCATGGTTGAAATAATATGTATGTTCGATTTGCTATGTACTTATTGTTACTTCAGCACACAGTTAAATGAGGTAGATTTCTTTCTTTCTTTTTATCGCTTCCATAATGTCTTACATGTTCAAAACACTGTGCAGCCTCCGGTAGCTTGGAATTACCATTGCTTTTGTTGAAGTTCCCATTTGCATGTCTACTTCTTGTCTCTGGTTAGGTGGTGATGACTGCCGGTTCAAGGGATGGGACACGAGGACACCTTGCTCCAAACCTCTCTTCATCAGCAAGAGGTACACTACTGTATTAGAGAATATTTTCTGAAGTTTGTTTGGCATCAAACTGTGCCTTCCTTTGTTGCATCCAGTCACCCAACAAAACATGCACATGCAACATCCAAAATAGACTCTCCAGTGTCACTTTTGCAGACTGGAACTTGTTTGGTTTGTTCAACTGGAAGTGAACAATCCTGTCATTGTGCGCCGATGTTTTTGTGCCTGCCTTTTATTTGGCCACAAACTATTTGTTATATTGCATACCTTATTCAATTTTGTTGACAGTCACAGTATGGGCGTATGCAGCTTGCATAGTAATGCACACAGAGAGAATCTCCTAGCCTCAGGAAGGTAATTATGATTGTGCAAGACTCTGTTATTTAAAAATAATATTATACCGTATACAAAAGGGAATAGTCAGGTAGTTGTTATCCTTGATTGATAGGCCATTCATGGTTGGGAAGTCCTGTTGGCTGTTTTCAAATTGTCCATGTGTTCACAACTCTAGCTCTTCCCATTTACCTCTGGATAAAAGAAGAGCGATTGAAACACACTGTCTTGCTCAGGGACAATTGTTTCTCCCCCACCATCTAGCTACGATGAGTTGGTGTTGCTGTGGGATACCAGACAGATGCGCCAACCGCTGACTCAGACCAATGTCGGCGGGGGAGTGTGGAGGCTGAAATGGCACCCTCACCATGGCCACTTGCTCCTGGCGGCTTGCATGCACAACGGGTTCCACATCCTGGACTGTGCAAACATAAATGGTATTGATGTTTCCCTTTTTACTGATCACTTTTCTTTGCGTAGCGCTTGCGTCTCTGCTTGTGTCTCTGACCTAACTAGAAGAGTAGCTTTGATTCGCACTGAGCTCATGCATACTGGTTTGTTTTCTGCAGTATAGGTTATCAACTATCCAAGACTTGTATAGGAAATGCTGAAGATTGAGTGTGACCAGAACTGAACTAACATGAACAGTTGATAGCTTCACGCACTTCATCTAATCTGACTATTGACAGTGTGACACAATCATCTGACCCAGAATTATCCAACAAGAGTGCCTTATTTGTCTTATTTTCAATGGAGCTGGGTAGAGGTGAAATTTCAGTTGATTTCGGTAGCTAGCTTGTCCAGTCCTTGAAGAAGTGTAAAACTCAATCATTTCCAAAATGTATCGCTGCAAACCGTTGGGTCAAATGTCAATTTGTCTGTTGGGATTTGCCAGCTGGCTTCAGACAGCATAAATTAGACAACTGAGACTGATTCTAATGTACAAGTGATTTTTTTCTTGTGTCGTAGGTGGAAATTCCCAGCCTATTGTAGCCTCTTACATGGAACACCAGTCCCTGGCATATGGAGTAGATTGGTGCCAACATATACAGCCCCACCCTCCTCACAAGAAGCTTGCCGAATCATCCCTCCCCGATGACATAGTGTCTTCTTGCATTGAAACAAAACAAGTGCATTCTTCCTCGGACGGGACTGTACCATCATTGCCTGAGGGAGACGTGGCAGGTGCATTGGAGGGGACAAGCAGAAGCGCTGGTCAAAAAGAGGGGAACTGTACATCTGGCACGAAGCAAGAACGTGGAGAGAGAACTCCGAATGTGTCGGCATTAACAGAACAGTTTCTTAGAGCAAATGTATCAAGGAATGACTTACAGGCTTCACAAGGGGCACCGGGAGCTATCGCTCAGGGCCCTGCATGTAGTTGTAAAGTGAGTGGACGGACGGACAAAGCATTTGACAGACATGCAGACCAGTTGTCAGTGAGGGATACCATTGCATCTTGCTCTTTCTATGACCACAGTCTCCATGTGTGGAAAGTAGACTGGATTGTGTGACGCCCCGTCAAGGACACTACAGTTGAGTGATCACTCTTCCTGACACTTAGCCCAGTGGTGTAGTAAGATCATTTTGATGGGGGAGGAGGGGGTGATTTTGTCATCTTTTCAGCCGGCATTGTTCATAGTGGACAGTTTTTGGACAATGGGTAATGCTCCTCATGGCCTCTCACTTTCCAATATTTGTGCAACATGAACCCTAACAATCCCAAATCACTCCAACACCAGGGTTTGTTGGAATCTGTCAGGATAAGTACTGCACTGGTATACTGGCTGTGTTTCACGTGGGACGAGGCATACCACAAATAGAGTCCAACTGTTTATGCACACAGTTTACTACATGGTGTTGAGTTTTGCAAGGATGTGGAAGATTGCTTGTAAATCACCCTAGGGACTCGGGGTTAATGAAAGAGCACTTGTGAAGGAATGGCACTTTCTAACACACCTTGCATGGACTCTAATTGTCACTCGTGATGATAAATACATTTTTATTGAACTAATTAAAACTTACTTTTAATATGTAACAACCAAGCACAATATTTAAACTCCAAGAAAATGACATCGTAAAAACTAGGATAAGTAACAAAACAATTTAGTAGTTTACCCACAAGTAAACAAATTTCTACATGTACATGTACTTGCCAAGGATGGAAAGTGAACGTGGGCCTTGCATGCTTTTTCCTACTGCAATGTAGGCTTCATCTTTCCAAATGCATGTAAAGCTCAAAAATGTTTCTGAAGAATTGCGCCCTGTATTGTACAACAATAAATTAAGTCACATTTTTGACAATGTGATTTTTCTCTGGGCCTATGAAGCAGTGGTAGGAAGCTAAAGCACTACGTGACAAAATATGGTGAATTTCAATTTAGAAATATTCAAAGGTCACACACACTGATAGTACAATTATGGCATACTATCCCTTGGAATGAACTATTCAAATTCCAAGAAAGGCCGAAAATGCACAATTCTTTACTTTAACGTCTCATGGCAAATGTAACAAGATATTTCATAGTCTTGATCACACCTCAGAAATTAAGAGTCGTTGACTTGGCGAAAACATCTTGTTCCGAGAGCAAGAGAAAGAAGAGGAAGTTGGATTGAGACATCATTCTGAACACCTGGTACCAAGCCTTTGAAGTAGCACGTGTTACCTATTTTCACGGCAAAATGTAGAGCACAATGTAAATATCCCACCAGCTATAATTCAAGTACTGTATACACCAGTGTGCTGACTTGTAGAGATTGTCTTGCCCATGTTAAATTTAATTACTTCCACAACATGGAAATGACCAATCTTGTCTCTCAATTCAGAAGACAAACGCTGAGTACTGTGAGACTTTGGAAAGAAGTCTTGGAAGGTGTCCAGCCTAACTGCTTTGCATTAGTTAGATTTCAGATTAGAAGTCTTTGGACATTCCATTGGAAGACAAAAAAATAAGCAATAAAATTAGAAGACCCTTGTTAGCACCAACATGTATTTGTCAACGGCATAAGAACCCAGAAATGTTTGATCACAGTATTTAGATAGGAAAGATAGCGGTCCAGCACTGAAAGCAATCTGAATTCTGGAAATCATGCGATGACAAGTTCTAAGTGTTACATACAAAGAGCTACAGGTACATGCAAAATGAGTTTCAAGCCTGCATAAGGTGCACACTTGGTGACTTCACAGAGTGGGATTGAGTGGGATTCGAACCCCAAACCTCTGCACGGTGATGCAAATGCCTTAACCACTGAGCCTTAAAGATTTACCAGGCTTGGCTTGCTGACATTCAAATCTACCAGGCAAATTTTAAAATGACATTCACAGCAATCCGAGGAAAAAAAACCAACGACCGGGTAGCAAAATGTTTCAACCACAACTGAATAATTCATAATTTATGCTTCAAAGTTTGAGCCAGGATGACTAACTACTTTACAGGGTCTGTTAACAGCCAATTCCTCAATGAATTCACTTTGGAGCTGTCTTGTAGTTCCCCCATCCGTGGAAGCAACGGATGAATTTCCAGGTCTCTCTGCCTTTGCGGACTATGGCCAGTTTGCGGTTGGGTTCCTCTTCCTTGTTACGCATGTGTTGGACATACACCTATGGTAAGGACAATATACAAATGACCTCAAGGTCCAGACTTGCGCCCAAAAGGATTTAAATTTAAAAAAAACAAAAGACTACACTGTAAAAAGACACTGTATCTAGAATTCAATGAAAGTGCGGGAATGGAGAGTACTTTAAAAGTGTTAATGGAAGGGGTTTTACTGTTCAGAGGGAGTGTTGAAACTGCCGTTCAAATTCAGATGCCAGGGTACAATGTTTGCATTTATTTATAAATCACCCATTTACTGCAATCATAAAGATACGATGCTAAACATGCTACCCTCCTGGAGTATCACATCAGATGTTTAATTTTGGGAACGTAAAATGGGATTTATTTACCCTATGATTATCATAAACACAACAAGCCACCAAACGCCTGACATGACAACCAACTTAACTCAATGAAGAACCACTAATCAGCTGTGATAGCCCAACGACAACCTGAGCTTAAAGATGAATTGTGATCCAGCCCGAGGAATTCACACTACAGTGCACCCGTAAGTATTTGCCTCCAAGGGACTGCTTTCCAATTTTACAGTAGACACCCCGAATGCACATGTATTATCCTTCAGTTCAACATTAGTTACTCAAACCATGTCATTTGTTCTTCACTGTTTATATGTAGTGCTAGATATACACCAGTGTATATAAAAAATCTACATAAACTCACAATCCTACTGAAATAACATACTGACTGTTATCTTCCCCTAAACCTCAGTTTTGCTGTAAAACCATACCAAAACACTTAATTCCCTGTTTACCAAAATAATCTTTAGCCTTCCAACTTTTCCAAATAATCTGAGTGTAAAGTGGCCCAGGCACGGCAATTTCTACGTACTGCACTGCACTGAGAACTGCTTGTGGTGCTTACCTGTGTACTCTTAAAGGCTAGTTTCCTCTCCACTTCACTGCTGCTGGGACCGCACCACAGATACACCTCATTACCAGTGTCTAGGATCATTGCATCATCATCGGCAAGATCATCCTGGTATTAGAAAAATCGCAGTGATCGAAAAAAACCCTTGTATCTTTCCTTAAGGCATTGTTTTATAGTGTTTTACCATGTAGGTTCACTTTCTCTTTGGATAATTTCTCTGCAAGAGCAAATGAAAGTTGAGACATTTGAAACAGCACTGGATCTCAGTATCCTGGGCATAGTAAATTATTAATGACCAGTCATAACTCCTCAAGAAATTGAAAACACATTTTAATAGAGCATATTTCAGTGCAATATATACTTGAAAGCTTGCAAACATTAAACTTCACTAAAAGAATAGGGAAGTATTTTTATTCTGAAAGATTCTCAGGAATAGGAAACTTACAAAATAAGCACTACTTCAGTTAGATGTCCAAAGAAAATCACGCAGGGTTATGAAAAACACACACAAGTTAACAATACCCAAATCCTACGTGGCTTCTAGCACAGAGCTTGATGACACTCAACACTTACTGCAGCATATATTACATTTCCACTGTTAAAGGTTATCCTGGGTAAAGGATTTCAAGGTATTTGAATCAGTATAAACATTCAGGATGTGGTGGTTATCCTTTTTCTCACTATATGGGGTATCCTGAGCATGGCTCTGAATGGGTTAACCTAATTGATGCCTAACCTGGCAGAAGTCGGAACATTTCTCAGACACAGTGAAGAAGCCCTTCTCGTTGGAGCACCTGAAGAGTCTGGAGTGATGCATGTAGTAGGCATCCTCGTCGTACTTGCGTTGGCCGCCCAGCGCCACCCACCAGAAGTTCTCGGGCTCCTCCCCCTCCGAGAGAAGCTGGAAGCTGTGGGTATCCTACAAAGGGTTGGGAAATGAAATCAAATCAATAAGCCTTTGCAAGTTCGATTTGAATAAAATCTGGTACACTGAGTTCTTTAAAATAACGTGAACATAACAATTGGAATTCTCCATACTAAAGCCACTGTTGCTATACCTCATGATTTGGGGCAAGCTTTTCCTTAGTAACATAAGAGATGCCTTGCAACAATACACTGTTCTCAATGGAAAAGACGGGCATAAAGAAACCAGTCCATTCCAGAGATGGTGGTTGCTAAGCAAAGCCATGGTTGTAAAGAGCACGCGGTGAGAATTTACTATTAATCAACCGAGAACATGCAACAGACGGCATTTCCATTGCATAACAATTCCAGATTCTCACTACATCCAATTGTGCTTAGGTATATTCAGAGTTAACTTTATGTGTGCCAATGTCCGATAGCCACACCCTTACATTCCATATTAGGCCAATAATGTCAGAAATGGCTGCACAAAACGAATTTTGAGTAGATGCTGATCATAGTCGGACTAGCGCTCGATCGAAGGACCTCCAGACAGACAATGCTTATTTTGCCAGGCATTTGCAGCACTCCAGCATGCGACAAGACTTGGTTTGTGTTCGTGTTTGATCTTTTTTGATCAAAGTCGTAGTGTGAACCGAACCTTGGCACCTACTTGCAGCACTAAATAAAACTCTGCCATTGCTCTCGTCTGAATGCTGTCCACTCACTTTAACCTTACAATGCGGTAATCTGACTCTGCTACTAGAAAATTCATTTTTTTCATGATATCTTGGGTACATATTACCATGGTGATGAGAGACATATACGTAGTCACAGAACAAAATGTGTGAATCTCCTAACCACATTTTTGGAGCATTCTGGAAAGACATTTACTGGTCAGTTCCCCAATAACTCACATCAAACATGTCATACGCCAACTCCTCTGCTATTCTGGCCATCTCGGGGTCAGCTTTGTTGCCAATCCAGGTGTAGACGATACCCTTACTGTCTTGGTTCCGGAACGGAACCTTCAAAATGTAACTAAGAAAACAAAACAAAACAAAAATCAAGAAAAACATGAATTGGCTCTAACTGATAAAAACAGCTGTGACGTTGGGAGAAGCGGAAGTGGTTTATTTAAAATAAATTTACAAACTTACTGATCATCTTACGGACAAGCTTGGTTGCCTGCTCAGTTCAGTAGTTTGACCAATTCACACAGAGTAGTATTTGATATTCAAGATGTTGAATTTTGGAACTCTGTGTTTTCGTTCTTCAATGAAAAACTTATTATAAGTAAACCTGTTCAGTTGCCTCTTGAGGTTGACTTGATGTTACCAATGTGACAACTGAAGTTCCATATATTTAAACTCAAGCTCCAAATTACAAATACCGAACTAACCCTACTTACCAGAACTCTGAGTTGAGCCACTGCACTGTCGGGTGCACCTGGACGCAACGGGTGCTGAGAGGGCCTCCGTTGGACCTGATGTGGTAGAAGGAGGGGTTGAGGCTCAGTTCTTGCTCCGAGTCGGCAGCCGATGTGGGCCTGCGCCGGCCGCGGTGGATCACAAACTTCTTCTTGAAGTGGGACAGGAACTTCAGATTTTCTTGTTGCTGGATGACAGAGACGAAAGCAGAGTTGCACGTATGAAACTCTCCTACTTACAATTTGCCATGATGAAGCAAAAGTTCCCTGATGCAGCATTTATGACAATTCAGATCAGCCAGGGGCCTGGTCTACCTTTATCTTTTATGGAAGAAACTTCTGGTGCTCATTAATAAAATATTATCTTTTGAACAGTTCTTTGATAAGCAAATATATTTTTAAAATTCTGTGTTCAAGAGTCCCAAACATTTCTTGAGAACACAGGACAATGAACACCATAGACTGGGCTGTTCTGCCTCTGGTTATCAATAGCTGATTTCATTTATCAGTTCGGAGGGAACCAGTCCCTTGAAAATTTTATTGTATGAGATGTCACTGATCATTTACGCAGCGAAAGTTACAGCTGCAGGCAAAATGTGAGTAACAATTACATTTTACAAAATGGTTCAACTAGGGACATGCGAGAGTAGCAAGACTGAAAATGTGCTGAGCGACATTATCAGCTGAAAAGCTCTGCATCACAGTGCCCTGTGCTCTCCCGAGCACAGCCAATCCCCGGTAAAACTCACCTGGCAGAGCCGCACTACCTCCAGCTTGTCACCAAACAGGGACTCAAACTTCTTCTGCAGGCTGAAGGTGAAGGTCAGCCAGCCCATGTTGCTGGCCTCCCGGCCCTGCCAAAAGTAGACGGTGCACTGGAAGTCCTCCTCTGGCTCCTCGTCGTCGTCGTCTTCTTCGTCATCCTCGTGTCCATCAGCATCTTCGCTGGCCTTCTTCTCCTCCTCGTCCCCCTCTGGGACGTCCTTTGGGACCCAGTAGCGGCAGAGGAAGACGTAGCTGTCGCCGCTGTAGAAGTGACCTTTGGGGCAAAAAGACAAATATTTTGAAAACAAAAAGAAAGGAGAAACTGAAAGTGTCTCCATGCAAAAATGGCTCAGGCTTTACTCTTTCTTGGCAGAAATTCTCTTCCTCCACCCAAAAATTGAGAAGGAATTTTAGTTTTGTTTCAGTCGGACAAAATTTATTTACAATGTACAGAGTTAGATACTTTACACAGCTCATTTCTATCAAGTTATATCTTCAAATAGGTGTTCACATTGTCATTTTTTTTTTGTCAACAGTTCTTGAGTATTCCAAGAGAAGAAAATCGTCAAGTCGTCACTGCAAAGAATATCACAAAACCCCAAACACTATACTCTGGGGTTGATGTACAGATGGGCAGAACTTGCTTGTGACAAATACAATAGCTATAGAGTACTGATGTGAATACATTACATGCACAATTATGTGTCTTAGAACATTAGCTTGAGAACAAGTGCATGAACCAATATGTGTGTACTCTAGACTTGCTGGTTCAAATGACCTCAGACTTCAGCACCTTATATGATGAGAAATGCAACACCTACATTGAAAATATCCTATTGGAATGCTAAATTTGAAATGTGCCTCATTTTCTAAATTAATTTATTTGTTGGTATATGTTGAAATACAAAGAAAGCTCTACAGAAAGACAGATCAGGACCTACCAATTTCTTTATCTGGAAGCCGGACAAATTTCTTGCCTTCCAAGACAAATGACTCCATACCATCAAGATCCTCGTTCCAATCTTCCATCAATTGGTCCTGAGGAGAACATTGCCAAATGTCCAAATGAATGATCTCAAAATTTTGCTTTTAACAGGAGATTCATCAGTTATGCATTATATTTCCATCCGGCTACATAAATCGAAGAAGTCACAGATGATATGGTGGAAATCAGCCCCCTTTTAAGCATTATTTTTGGCTCTTTTTTAAACAGTCATCCCATGTCTTATTCTTTTGTGTCCAAGCTTGTTTAGACCTTTGGATGGTATTACAAAGGAAATCTGACAAGATGTATTTTTCATCTACCCCAGACCAGCTAGTCAACCCTGGCAAGCTCAGTGGTTGAGTGGTTAAGACGTCTGCACAAGTAAGCATGAGGTCATGGGTTTGAGTCCCACCCGAGTAAGCTTGTGACTTCTTTCGCAAACTCTCAGACAAGCACTGAGTATCTAGTGTTATATGTATACGTCGGCATAAGGGTAAAACCCGTTTTAAAATGGAAATCTTGCTCCTTGTATTCTGTTGGGATAGTCATAGCCTATCAACAAATACACAGGCTTTTCAATGTGGCTTGAAGCAAAGACCAAATGATTTACCTTTCAAAAGTGAGAAGAGTTTTTAAACCTCAAATAGCATTTGTCTACAGCTGAAATGATCCATTGTGTTCCTTGGTGCTGGTGGTATGTTAAATGGTGGTAGGGAAAGAAGACACATGAAAACCCAGTAACAATATGGTTGAGAGTCCAATCCACTTACTGCTTCATGGCTGGGCATGGAAGGTTGCCTAGGCAAGAAAAGAGCTGACAGGTCGGTCTTCATTTCATTCTGTCCATCCAATGCATCCTATCAACATAACGCAAATGAGACTTTTAGAAAAAAAAAATTTATACATGTATATGTTTTCAATGTTCACCATCAAACATTTAATTCTTAAGAGTTCAGGTTATCAAGTGCGGTGCAGTGGTGCTTTGTCTGTAAAACTGGTTCCCATCCCACCTGGTACAACATAAAGGCAGCATGTGCCTACCTCTACTTAATCAGCAAATTGCCTTGTCTGAATAGATATTTTGTGGGTCTTTCTAGTTAGTATGCACGTTCTACAGTCATTTGCAAAAGTGTAGGACCACCCATACAAAATGAATTTACCTGAAGAAAAACCAAACTTAAACCAATCAATCATTGCAACTTAGGTTTAGTTTCAATGTGTAACCTTAGTATTTTGGTTAAACAGCATAATAAAACATAATTTGAAATGTTAACAGTCTAATATTTAGAATGCCCTCCTCTGTTTCTGATGACTTTGGCTGGCTTTTTTACTCAAGCTGCCTTACAGACTAAATGTCATTCAAGACCTGCCTTTGCAAAAAAATTCATTCAAATGGGCTCATCGAAATACTCTGAGGTTATGGACCGCTGTAAAAACAAATGTTATGTAATCATTCAATCAGACAATGTAATGCAGGCCCATGATAGAAATACCAAGGAAATTCCAGTGGTCTTAAACTTCTGCAAATGACTGTACAAAGCCGTCTTTAGAAACCATTCTTGGCTGGACTGAGGTGCATAAGGGACAACAACAGGGTATTTGGCTCATTCAAGAACAATCATGATATTATTTCTGGAGATGAATACCGTCTGTATGGCAGGTTTCTTCAGGACAGCTTCAGCACGGCGGGTGTAGTCAACAGCCAGCACGTCATCCCAGCCTTGGAACTTAGACTTGAAGACCTGACTCTCAGTTCTATCAAATGAAATGGGAGAAAAAAGCACCTCAGGAAAGTGTTACAAGACTGTACGTCACTCTTCCTTTGGTTCATCGGTCCTTAACCTATCAGAGGTACTTTGATGAAAAGAGCTGAATCTAACAATATCCAAGGAACTAAGAGCAACAGCATGCTGAATTCAACACGTTTCTCTGAACATTTAGTTATGGTACAGAAACAAGTCAGTAGACTACAAATCAAAACTGTAGGTGTAACATCCAACTGAACCTCAAGTTTGGAGGTATGGAAAACTTTGGGAAGTTTTTGAACCCACATTCAGATATTGGAGTGAAAATGCTGTTAGTCCAGTCCACAAACTAAAAAATAAATGTAGACTTTAACAGTTGACTTGAGTTCCAATTAGACGTCTTCTGACTTTTTTTTGAAGTTAGGGATAGCTGTAATTTTATGTTTCACTCAAACTTTACTTTTTCAAAAAACAATACTGTCAGAAGTGTTAGGCAATAATGCAATCAACCAATCGCAACTGTGTTAAACAAAATGTATCCCAATCAATACAATTGTCAGTTTGCAAGAATTGAAAAACTTACTGAAGCATTTTTTTTAACTTTGGAAAGAAGTAAGAGACATGCTCAACAGAAAACAACCCAGGCTGAGCTTGGAATTTTTGTAATTATGGGATAGAGAGTCAGTAGATTCACTTCAATAATTTCAAACAGTAATGTGCTGTGCAGAGGAAAAGATATCACAAGAAAGACTGCATTGCGAAAAACCTTTCAATGAACATGTAAACTTAACTAACAAGGAAATACCACACTTGTTATACCAAACATGAACAGAAGGTGACTATAAAATCTCTTGCAAAATTATTCCTTTGAATGTTGCAAGATTACATAACATGCAAATCAATACATAAATAGGTTAATATCAACTGATCAATTAATTACTCATACGAAACAATTAAAAGATGTCATTATTTCATACTGTTCAGGCGGAGCAAATCTGCATAAAGGAAAAGAGTTAATGATCAATATGCATGCTCCTCCTATTGACATCATTCTCTGGCCAATCGGGCAGCTGTCAGTGGGAGTGATGGGAGGTCATCAATTGGGTCGCAGCCAAGGTTGGAATTATGGGCGGAGCTTACCGCATCTGCTCAATCATTGATTTGAGCACCACCTCGGCGGTGCATGTATAGTCCACAGCTAGGATCTCATCCCAAGTGGGAAAATGCTGCTTGAACAAATAGGGTTCATACCTGGGAACAATGGTTTACAGAAAATTGAGTCTGCTGGACTTACTAGTCTAAATTACTCTAAACCAGTGTTGCGATGACAAGTTAACAAGGCCAAAGATTACCGCCATCATCCCGAGCACATAAAAGTTTGGACTGCAGGAAGCGAATGGAAAACCTATATACCAGGCTCTGTGTTTCCAAGTGTTGGTCAAGGCAGGCCCTGTAGAATGCCCTCGTTACATATGAAATGATGGCTAAGATTTCAAAGTGGCTACATGCATAGAAATGCCTGTCTGATAAGAGAGACAACACAGCGTATCCATACACACAATATTAGGTCAGTGAAGGGAAAGTGTAGTTATTAAATTTTGAAATAGCACAGAAAAAGGATGCGTTTTCCGAGTCTGTTGAATTCACAGAACCAATCAAACACTGGGACTTGACAGTCTGAACTCTGTTTCCATCAAAGTGAAATGTGAGTCACAAATTCAGTACAGAAAACTGGTATGCTGTCAACTGGTAACCATTCTACTTCCTGTTGAGGTTTCAAATTAAGGCCAATGGATGCACTTGTCGTATGGATGTGTTCTCAAGGAAAAACAAAATTGCAATATTGTCTCTTCTGTTTGTGATGGCAAATATACTATAGACAATGTCCACTCATCTACAATCTGAATTGTGATCATGTAGTCCCAAATCATCGTATGTCATCAGCGCTAGTCACTGAGTCTCAAGTCAAGTGATGGGCTAATCAAATGAGGCATTCCTGTGTCGTCGTTTATCCCCTCTTACTTGGGAATACAGTTTTCAACCTCACTTGTGAGTGACTAGATTACAATGCAAAAAAAGCTAAAAGGGTTGCACTTCTCCAAAATAGACGGTTCAAGAAGAAATGATAGGGGAAAGTGGGTTTTGTGCAACACTCGTTTTGATTTTGTCACAAGTTGCAGTGCGATGCTAACTACTATTTACAATCAACTAAATAATTATTCATTCTTTGGAGCACATTTATGTAGTACTTTCAAAGACTCTGGCAAAATAAAGGGTGAAACATTCTAGCTCTGCTGTGACACTGTGCATGGAACAGGTGTTTTTTTTGTTTGTTTTGCTGCCTTGTGCCAGGTGGTACATTCCAGAGCTTGGACTTGCTTTCTTTGTGGTTAGATCAGTGCATCGTCAGACCGGTCCTAGACTCCCATCTCTGGATGTTCTGACTTACCCTTCTAGGACCCTGATGACGCTAGCACAGCTGGGACGATGGATGATGCTGCACAGCTCCTGAGACAACTTGAGGGCAGCCGCTCGGACCAGCCTCGTTGACTTTCGGCCAATCCTGAGGTGAAAAAAACAAGTAATGTGAATACCACCTCAGGTTAGAGAATCTTATTCTGGAGAAGCTGATGCTTCAAACCTCCCTGGCACACTGGCATGCTGAGCAAAAAAAGTTTACTTAAACAAGGAGCTTATCAATAAAATTCTCCTGAGAAGTAATTATAAGTTTGTACACCATGTTGATTTCCACTAAGGAAGTAAATGAGAAAGTGCGCAAACCCTCCACTGCTGTCCATGTATAGATTTAATGTGTGTAGTCTGCACTTGTACAACCCTTCATGCCTTACATGCTTTTCAGCCTTGTATTTCTAAAGACACTGTTTGATATTCAAATATATCTCAACCCATCATAGCAGTACTGAACACTTAGTCACTCTAAATGACAGCTCTTGTCCAAAAGTATTAACTACTCTGTCTGATGTATTTATGAATATTCATTTGTCATATGACTCTTCTAATTCCAGAGGAGTGGAACTGACCAGATGAAGACATCGGCATTGCAGTCTAGGATGTAGACGTTTTTGGTTTCCAACAGCGACTGTGACAGCTTGCCCTTTGGCAATTCAACTGATGAAACCAAGCGGAAAAATAAACACAAAGTCAAATGAATGAGCCACAAAATCTCACACGCCATCGTCAATTTAACTTCAATGCAAAACTTACAATCAGAAAACTGCCATCAAGACATTACTCCTGACAAATCAAAAAAGTTTTATTCTTGCTTACCCTGGGGAAGTTCCAGATAGCCCATGCCGAGTCCAACCTTGTACAACTTGGGCTTGTCAGGCACAAAGTTCCCGACCCACGGCTGAAGAAAAAAATGGTAAGATATCACAAACATGTCATATCTACTTTACAGGAAGGGTCTGTGAAACTGCACTGAATGTAAGTTTTTACAGTAGTAATTCACATATGCCTGCTAGAGTTGGACTGCTTTGATTGGTCAACAGCCCGTCACATGGGTAGTTTTGAATACTGGTGAGAGATGTTAATAACCAACCAGCAAATGTGGGCCCACAGTAACAAATGTTTGCTTCTCTAATTAATGCTATTTTGGATCCCTGCCTTAGACAATGACCCTTGCCTCCTCCATCATCCGTGCCAGGCCCTGTTTGGTTGTAATGAACTGCTTCAAAACCAGTCAATCACTTTCTTGAGTAATAATCCTCAAAACTGCCTTGGATGTCTTTTTCCAGAATAAATAGGTTAATGAATTTGTCATTACTCAGAGATTTAATATCAAAAGTTAGAGGGCTTGATTTTTTTGTCCTGGTTGACTCTTCCTTAAAGGCAAAATATAATTATTAAACAAATCTGTTAAAAACGGATTCTGAAAGGGTCAAATGCATAATATCTGATCCAAACCTTGATACTTCATCCAACTGCATGACTCACCCTGATGACAAAGTCGTCGGTTACACCGCCCAGAGCTTCCCAGAATTCCCCACTCTCATTGCCTTGCACCATCATGGTGATGCTGGCGTTGTTCTTGCGCTCCATTTTGTTGATCTTCTCTGCCAACAGCCTGGTTGATCGCAGGAGAAAGTGAGCAGACAACAATCTCACTGAATCCCTCCAAGACTTTGTCCCATCTAATTTTCTGTTATTTACAGGGTCTCTGATAGCAATGAGCAAGTGTTTCTTCCACGCAGGGCCCACAAAATCAAAGAGAATAGAATCTCCATGACAGACGTTCCATCCAATGGTTCTAACTACATTTCCCCACAATATAAAATTCAAATCAGTGAACTATCTCCAACTAGCTCATTTGAGTGATTGAGTCTTCAACGCTAGTGACGGGGGGGGGTGTGACAGTCAAGCAAACTTTTCTCACAAACTCTCAATACAAAGAGGTCAACTCTTATGCTACCAAATATCTTTTTCAAAAAATAAAAGGAACTACAGTTATTGGATATGAACGATGAGACTATGTTATGAATGCAAAAAAATACACAGAAACTTAATCACAAAGACCCAAGTTTGCTCCCATAAAATTCAGGGCAGGGTTAACCAAGACATACTGCTCCCTGAAAATTGGCAAATCCATTCATAGACTGTTGACGTCTCCAATACCTTGTCTTCGACTTTGTGAGGGACTTGCAGTGCTGACCGTACCAGATCATCATCTTCATGCCAATGTCCACGATAAAGACAAAAAAAGGATCCAACTGCTCGGGCTCCATGGCAACCTACAATCCACAGGTGTGTCAAAAAGGCATTCAGGAAAAAAATCGGAGCTTCACAGTACAAGGAATATTCTACGAATGAATAAAACAGCTGATGTTTTTTATTCAGTAATGCATTGGGCTCTGTGGCAACCAAAACTCCATACTATTCAACAAAGCACTAAAAAAATATCACAGCTTCATGGTGAGTGCATAAATCATACTTGTCTACAATTCCACACTGTATTTGAGATTCTTCAGGGCTATTATATGTTTGTGTTCCAATCCATGGATCTTGGAAAGTCGGAAATTAGACAACTTACCAAATAACTGAATCCATCCTTAACTGTCCAAAATAAGGGTGGCAATTTCCGTTTAATTTGAAAAACGTTTAGGTAACTTTCTCAAAGCATTTAAACGTTAAGCCAATTTGCAGAGGCCGCCGCCTGCCTCGGTGTTTTCATATGTGCATAATTACATAGTTCAACAATGCACACGGTCCAGCCAATGTAAAAGGGAAGATTGATGTTGGGCCATTTAAAACAAGCAATGTTTATTGTTTTAGAATTCACTTTTTCTCAAAAGGTACACGGATGCTGAAAGGGAAAAACAGTATATAACAGGCATCGTTTGCAATAAAAATGAACGCCAGATTGAGTCCATCCAAATGTCAAACCTCTAAAAAGGGGCGGTTCCGTTTAAACATTTGGAAAAATCTTTAAACAGATTGGAACTTTTTTGTTTAAACATTTAAACATCCCACCCAAAATCCCAAACCAAAGCTCTCTGATAAAACAATACATGGAGCAGCAGCTTTAATTGTTCTCCCCTGAAGACTTTGTCCGCGTTAAAAAAGGAAATCAACTTACAGCCTCAAGATGCAGACTCTGTGTGCCTGACACCCTGTACATCCGTAAGGTATAATCCGTCTCCTCCACACTGAAGAACCCACTGGCTGTGCCGCCCTCTATGTACGAGATGTCGTTGTCAAAGAGAGTGAGGAACTCTGGGCTCTCGTCCTCCATCTCCTCGCGGATGGTCCGCGTGCGGGTGCCCAGCATGTTGCGGAGGTTGACAGCGTGGATGGCAGCGCAGGCTTTCTTGTCCAACTGAAAACCATGGAGGTAAAGTGCGTCTTAATAGTGAAGTTTTACAAATTGACAGCACTGGTTTGTAACTGCCAGTTCTACAAAATGGCAGCTAACTGTGAAAAGGTACATGAAATTCGTCGTACTTGAAAAATTTCCTGTTGAAACTTGGTTTAGCTGAGATTTAGCTTGTTTTGCCAAAAAAAAAACATAAAAAAGGGGGAAAATCTGCTGGCTGCCATATTTGCTTAACAGCCCTTGGTTACCTATTACCAAAGTCAGTCTAAATACTGGAATATCATATGGCTCATTTACAATCAAATATTTGGTTATGGAGCATGTGACTTAAAGGTAAGATTTTATTGGTTGACAAGCCACAAAGACACATATATCCCATAAAAGCAACTCTGGTGTCTGATTCCCAGAATACCACAGGAAGTTATTCTTATGAAAGGACATTTGGAACCTAGCCCAAGGTCTTGCCAAGATACAAAGTTGTAGAAATAATGATGGCTTCCAAACTTGTGGTCCCCAGGGTACCGACCTGATTGGTTTCAAACACCTGTATTTCTTACCGATGCTGTGTTGCCAATCCAGTAGTATATCTGCCACTTCATCAAGTCATTCTCGTCAAGAAAACTCTGCAGAAAGAAAATTAGCGTATTAAAAAATTTACCTTCGAGTATCCATAACGATGATATATATAATATAGCCTTCCTGGATTCCAACTGTTTTGTCAGTTGCGTGTAAAAAAAGCAGAACTCGAAAAAGAAGAAAGAAAAAACACCTAATACAGATAAAAGATAATCGATGACTCGCGGTGTCGTGTTGCTGGTAGCGATGTTTCGGCTGCTAGTGCTGCTAGCCTTCATCAGGCAACTGAAGTCTGGATGCTGCAGAGTCCGCTATATACCGCTATATATTTGTCATCCACCGAGGTGATTATGCTTATCTCTTCTAAAAGACACCTAACCAAACTCAATGAATTAATAAAAAATGAGATCTACATGTACAAGGTGCACCGCTTGGTATTCTAACCAGGTGGTGGGCACAGTCTTCATTTGCTTCCAATGCCAAATGCAAGAGTTTCAAATGCAACTCACATGTAAGAGGATGTAGCAATCAGCTTCGTAGAACTTCCCGTGAAGGGCTGTCAAGAAAGAAGTTTGACCAGATTAGATGACTGAACAAACTCAAATAAAAATAACAAATGCATGGTGTGCATTTTAACATAGCTCTTCTTAAATGATTTGAGTTCACGGTAAAACCACAGTTTAAATGCTAGACGTAAGCCTGATTTCCAACTTAACAAACATTTATTACCCACTTTTCCAAAACAAGGCTCAAGTAGGTCAGTTCAATGTTTGACATTTCTCTTCTCCATCATTAAGTTTCATACTTCAAAGTGATCCATAGCGCAAAGTTTGTTTGAGGAAACCTTCGGTAGTTTATAGTCAGTGAATGTTGTGGAATTTGCATTATGTGTATACTGGTGTCCTTTTCCAGAAAGCGGTGAAGGAGCCTACAGCACAGGTTTGGAATGGTGGGTCACAATTACTACAGAGGCTAAATTTGTTAGGGGGTAGTGGTGACAACACGGTGAGTGCAGGTTACCTTCGTCAATCAGGAGGGGAACAAAGTTCTCAATCTGCCAGATAGTCAGCCCCTCGTCTTGTCCAGTCTCCTCAGGGAAGAAGTCAGAGTAGTCCAGCTGGGGCTTCTCCAGAGCATCCAACCAGCTCTTGGGTCTACGGAGGGTCGATGAGGCAAGAGAGAGCAGAGCAAAAAGGGCAGGGTTCAGTTTTGCAGCCCCCTGGCACATATGCTTGACATGTTCCTAAATCTAGCACCATGCAACGTTAACCAAAAGGCACTTACACACGGACTCCAAACTCCAAGCTAACAACAGATGACTAGTCTGCACAATCCGGACTGACTCAAAACACTGCAAAGGTAACAAGGAGTGCAACTATGCACAGCCGGACTAAACTACTTACTACTTATTGACGAAGTAGTCCTTCATCAATATCCTAATGACAGGCAGAGTATACATGCCCTAAACATCGAGTCCACCAGTTCATTTCAAAACCTGTGTATTAACTCACAAACCAGATATATCTTACATGAAGCTACTGCAAGCAACTCCGTATCACTTCCTCCACCATTTAAACCTTCAGATTTCATCTGCGATCGTACCGTTGCGTTTCCGACCGGATGTTAAGCTACACTTTGGGAAAATAAGACCAATGCGACTACAACATGCTTACTTGACCTCTTCTTGCTCTTCTAAACCTGGAGTCTTCCCTTCGTTCTTGTCTTTGGCTAAATCACTCATTCCCTGTTCAAGAAGAAAAACAGGGAAGAAGTCATTTGGCGGGAATGGTGAAATTTCTTGATGTGCACATTTACTTTTGAATGTACGGTGAAAAGAGTTAACCACAAAAGGGCTCAGTACGATAAAAAAAAAGGTATCAAGACGACGCAAAAGACAGCCCCATCCAATCCCCAGGCCTCTTTCAGGGTGAAATTAACCAGCAATCTTACAGGTGTTTACCTTCAAGACTTTAGCTTGTTCTCCAGCATCGTCCTTGCCTTGCGCTCGCGTCATGCTCTCTTGTCTCCTCCGTCTCAGACGCAGCTTACGAGCCAAGGGATCCTTGGAAGCTGCGAGAAGAAATCATGCCTCAAAGTTAACTCACAAATGAAGTGTGCTTCAAGAAGGCAGCAGTAACACATTTGCCCTCGGAGCCAAATTTGTACATTTGGTGCACTGACTAAGGCAAATATTTTGATATTTTTAAAATCAAACATCAACTTGAGGAAGCCCAACAGGGCGCACGATATATTTTTATACAGTTCAGAAGAACAGTTTGGATAGTTGCACAAACCACAAAATATTTATTTCAGGGGAACTGAGCAAGTTCAGCATTTCAAAAAGGTAAGGTCATTTAAGAATAAAGCATGCAAACATAAACATGTTCAGTCTGTGTGTCAGTTGGCATATGGAAGCACAGATTAGTTCACCCTTGCGCGCATATTGATGTTTCGGAATGACCTCTGACACGCTTCATTCTGGGCATGCACAGTTGGAATACCAAACAGGTTGCAATGAGATGTTTTAGAAACAGTTTGTCCATACCTGATGAGCCTCCTCCGGGAGTGGGAGGCAATGCCCCGACGAGTCGTAGCTGGTGACTGAGAGAGAAATCAATGTTGTAGTACTCAGCCCCACTACCCTTTTGCTGGGGGACGGGCTTGGGTGGCATGACGCAATCTGGATTGTCTCTCACGTCAAGAACCTTTCAAAAGCAGACAGTGTTCATTTTAGGAATCTTTGGCCATTTCTGAAACTGCGGCTTTGGAGTTTCAACTAGGTTGTTGCCTTTTGAGATTCTGGCTAAATATTGTGGAAGTTTCATCGGCAAAACAATAAACCACACAAACATTACCAAGAGACACGGTCTTTTTATTTGGTCGGAATTCAAAGGCCTAAACATTGACCTACGGCCAGAAAGAAAGCCAAAGTCGGATATGAAGTCTACTTTTGAGACAGAGCACAAAGGAAAACATTTCAGTGAAATGCCTGACAACATGGAAAGCAGACAATATCACACATGAAATGCTGTCAAGCTTGATGGGAACACAATGCTGTGTAACAACTTCGATGCAACTGTCATGTCTCTATGGAAACGCAAGCCCTGTATGAACACAACCAAGAGCCTCAATCACACAGAGATAAAAATTTGCCAACAGCCTGCTTTATGCTCTATATAAAAGATTTGTTACTTGAAATACGTAAACAACACTCCTTGTCTACGAATCAGGGTTTTCAGAGAACGCTCCTCACCTCCAGGTCTGTGATCAAGTGGATGGCCTCAGGGAGAGTAAGAATTCTGTTCTTGGTGAGAATCAACTTCTTGAGCTTGGGACATCTACACAACCAGACAAGTAAATGGAAGAAAATGGCATTTGTCAGCATCACTGGAAACAAACATCTGAATGGAAACATGATAACGAATGAATTTGAGGACAAAACAATTTAAAGAAGGAAGGGAGGCTGTTGGAGCAGAGATGAAAGCTGGAAAAAGCAGAGATACAAAGCAGAAGATAAGAAACATTGAGTTAACTTTTTTTTGAAACCATAAGAAATGCTATTACATGGTGGCTCATCATTAAGCATCTGGTTCTTGCTTCATTTAAATTGTCCTTAGACTTAGAGTGGGCTTCATGAACAAGTTTACTCCAATGCTTGACTAAATCTCTCAAGCCTTTTGAGACACGTAGGTAAACTCTGGCTTGGCTCTACACTTCGCCAACCTCAAATCTTGTGGACTGGAAATGCTGTGAAGAAATGCCAAAACATGAAACGATAAATATGACAAGGATAAATGGAACACACCTGCACAGTCCTTCTGGTATAGATTCCAGATTGTTGTCTGCAGCCACAAACTGCTCCAGACTCATCAGCTTGCCGATGCCTATGGGTATGCCGTCAAAGTCTACCTTGTTGCAGCTGATGTACAGCCGCTTCAGGCTGATGAGTTTGCAGAGAGCGGCTGGAAGGGAGGTCAGCTTGTTCCGCGACAGGTTCAGTGTCTGCAGGTTGACCCATGTGTCTGTAAAACAGGAGAGGGTCATTTGGGGGTTGAGACTTGACCCGGATAGATGGGATACTGCCTCCAAATGATAGTAAGTGAATTGTCACAGTCGATGAGTTATGAGGTGGTATGTTCCACCACTTTCTGAGGTTGTTTATGGCAGTTGAGTACCACTGCAAAACATTATTTACCTCCACGGCCAAATTGAGTGTTTAGCAGGCTCTAGGCAGGCATATTTCATGCACTAGTCTCTGTTACTGACCCTCACATGACCTTGCTTCAGCCAACCAAGATGAAGAAACCAGCCAGAGGTTTGTTATGATTCTGGTGTCTCGCATTTCATGTGGAGCAAAACTATGAATTAGCTAGTTTAAAGCTTTCCCACATCGCTGATCCAGAGAGAAAGGTTTTAGCATGCATGGTATTTTCGCAGGCCCTCAAAACTTTCAAAGACCCTATCTATGGTGTCTACTGTGCTTAATGGATATTCCGGCCCTGTCTCCCTCCATGAACTTGTATGTGTATACAAACAAATGGAAAATGTGACAATTTTGACTCATCACATGCTATATGAGCATGCACTGTCTCGCCATCCTTCGCATGTCCTCAAAATGTTCTCATATCCTGAAAATCATTGCAGGTTTGCATGCCTTCCAGCAGGCCAATCTCTCAGTCCAGACTCACCCATGGCACTGGACAGCTCCGTGATGCAGTTGCTGCTGAGGTTCAGCCTCTTGAGCGAGCCCAGCTTGTACAGTCCCTCCGGCACCTTGGTCAGCTCATTGTACGACAGGTCCACATCGGACAGGTTGACCAGGGCATCCAGCTGAGGCGGGATGTTGTTGGGATTGCGCTGGGTGTTGCGCAGCTGCAGGGTCTGAAGCTGGGTCAGGGCAGTGATTTGCCTGGGGAAAGGACGAGAGGCAGAGGGTCATGCGGGTGAGGGAGCAAATCCGCGAGCATTAGCAGATAAATGAGTAGAAACAATCGGACACTTTGGCCTAAACTATGATTCCATTTCATAACATATGCAAGTATACCGAAATCCCTCTCTGAACAATGACTGAACCTTACTGGCTTCAACTTTGTTATGAAAGACATTTAATTTCGATGGTGGATTTTGTCATATTCAGAAGGCTTCATACATTGTAACTGCTCGACTGTACTTGTCAGAATTACAATTAACACTCCCAGGAATAGAAAACTTTCCCATGACACCGTACGATTTCAATGGGGGTGGTAAATACAATTCAACGGTATGAAAATTCCATCTTTTTCCCATCATTTCAAAATACATCTTTATTCAATCAGTGAAAGCTAGGCGAGGAAAGCTCACCGAAGTTGTGCATGAAGAAGAGGATTGTTGTCCAGTATCAGGGTCTGCAGGTTGCTTAGTCGCCTCAACTGAGGAGGGATGGAATCTGTTGGGAAGAAAAGAAATCGACAGGAATTTGATTTGGACCACCGACAGGGACTCCGATCATTTTACATCATCGTTTGTCATGCTATTGTTCATAATCAAGAACGCAGGAACAAGAGATGATATCCTTTCGGTGGAAAAACAGATAGAGCGGCTTGTGTCGCAGTGCGTTCATTATCGAGACCATGTACACTTAGTGAACGAATCTGCCAAGCAACATCCTTTGGTGAGCACTGCCAAGGGTGGATTGGGGGAGAGGGGAGCAACAGGGGCCATAGCTCTCCCCCTCCCAAAAAAAAGAACCAAAAAAAGCTCCTTCAAAAAGCATTAAAAGTATCCCAAAATATAGCCTAC